>NW_027516351.1:0-60773 GCF_048772815.1 Callospermophilus lateralis
TAACTATATAGCAGAAAACAGAGTGAAACCTAAAAATTCAAACTGTTACTGGAAACGAACGCTTCAACCTAGAAGAATAAAAATTGGGCAGCCAAGTGGGATTAGTGAACTGATCATTACCACCAAGTATCATCCAGATTTGGTGAAAAAATATTTGCTGAGATTTTAGCAAACTAGTAGTTTTTTGGAAGCTTGCAACCCCTTTCAAACGAAAGTGTTTTTCGCCAGTCTCTGCATGGGGTACTTCAAGAGGAAACAAACCATAGAGATAGAACTTAGAACTACTTCATTTGGAGAAGTTTCAAGGAGCTAGCACAAACCGTGTTTGATTTAGAGTTTCAAATACATCTAACTATATAGCAGAAAACAGAGTGAAACCTAAAAATTCAAACTGTTACTGGAAACGAACGCTTCACCCTAGAAGAATAAAAATTGGGCAGCCAAGTGGGATTAGTAAACTGATCATTACCACCAAGTATCATCAAGATTTGGTCAAAAAATGTTTGCTGAGATTTCAGAAAACTAGTAGTTTTAGGAAGCTTGTCAACCCCTTTCAAACGACAGTGTTTTTCGCCAGTCTCTGCATGGGGTACTTCAAGAGGAAACAAACCATACATATAAAACTTAGAACTACTTCATTTGGTCAAGTTTCATGGAGTTAGCACAAACCGTGTTTGATTTAGAGTTTCAAACACATCTAACTATATAGCAGAAAACAGAGTGAAACCTAAAAATTCAAACTGTTACTGGAAACGAACGCTTCAACCTAGAAGAATACAAATTGGGCAGCCAAGTGGGATTAGTGAACTGATCATTACCACCAAGTATCATCAAGATTTGGTGAAAAAATATTTGCTGAGATTTCAGCAAACTAGTAGTTTTTTGGAAGCTTGGCAACCCCTTTCAAAGGAAAGTCTGTTTCGCCAGTCTCTGCATGGGGTACATCAAGAGGAAACAAACCATAGAGATAGAACTTAGAACTACTTCATTTGGTCAAGTTTCAAGGAGCTAGCACAAACCGTGTTTGATTTAGAATTCCAAACACAGCTATCTATGTAAGAGAAAACAGAGTGAAACCTAAAAATTCAATCTGTTACTGGAAACGAATGCTTCACCCTAGAAAAATAAAAATTGGGCAGCCAAGTGGGATTAGTAAACTGATCATTACCACCAAGTATCATCAAGATTTCGTGAAAAAAATGTTTGCTGAGATTTCAGCAAACTAGTAGTTTTGGAAGCTTGGAAACCCCTTTCAAACGAAAGTGTTTTTCGCCAGTCTCTGCATGGGGTACTTCAAGAGGAAACAAACCATACAGATAGAACTTAGAACAACTTCATTTGGTCAAGTTTCATGGAGTTAGCACAAACCGTGTTTGATTTAGAGTTTCAAACACATCTAACTATATAGCAGAAAACAGAGTGAAACCTAAAAATTCAAACTGTTACTGGAAACGAACGCTTCAACCTAGAAGAATAAAAATTGGGCAGCCAAGTGGGATTAGTGAACTGATCATTACCACCAAGTATCATCCAGATTTGGTGAAAAAATATTTGCTGAGATTTCAGCAAACTAGTAGTTTTTTGGAAGCTTGCAACCCCTTTCAAACGAAAGTGTTTTTCGCCAGTCTCTGCATGGGGTACTTCAAGAGGAAACAAACCATAGAGATAGAACTTAGAACTACTTCATTTGGAGAAGTTTCAAGGAGCTAGCACAAACCGTGTTTGATTTAGAGTTTCAAATACATCTAACTATATAGCAGAAAACAGAGTGAAACCTAAAAATTCAAACTGTTACTGGAAACGAACGCTTCACCCTAGAAGAATAAAAATTGGGCAGCCAAGTGGGATTAGTAAACTGATCATTACCACCAAGTATCATCAAGATTTGGTCAAAAAATGTTTGCTGAGATTTCAGAAAACTAGTAGTTTTAGGAAGCTTGTCAACCCCTTTCAAACGACAGTGTTTTTCGCCAGTCTCTGCATGGGGTACTTCAAGAGGAAACAAACCATACATATAAAACTTAGAACTACTTCATTTGGTCAAGTTTCATGGAGTTAGCACAAACCGTGTTTGATTTAGAGTTTCAAACACATCTAACTATATAGCAGAAAACAGAGTGAAACCTAAAAATTCAAACTGTTACTGGAAACGAACGCTTCAACCTAGAAGAATACAAATTGGGCAGCCAAGTGGGATTAGTGAACTGATCATTACCACCAAGTATCATCAAGATTTGGTGAAAAAATATTTGCTGAGATTTCAGCAAACTAGTAGTTTTTTGGAAGCTTGGCAACCCCTTTCAAAGGAAAGTCTGTTTCGCCAGTCTCTGCATGGGGTACATCAAGAGGAAACAAACCATAGAGATAGAACTTAGAACTACTTCATTTGGTCAAGTTTCAAGGAGCTAGCACAAACCGTGTTTGATTTAGAATTCCAAACACAGCTATCTATGTAAGAGAAAACAGAGTGAAACCTAAAAATTCAATCTGTTACTGGAAACGAATGCTTCACCCTAGAAAAATAAAAATTGGGCAGCCAAGTGGGATTAGTAAACTGATCATTACCACCAAGTATCATCAAGATTTCGTGAAAAAAATGTTTGCTGAGATTTCAGCAAACTAGTAGTTTTTGGAAGCTTGGAAACCCCTTTCAAACGAAAGTGTTTTTCGCCAGTCTCTGCATGGGGTACTTCAAGAGGAAACAAACCATACAGATAGAATTTAGAACAACTTCATTTGGTCAAGTTTCATGGAGTTAGCACAAACCGTGTTTGATTTAGAGTTTCAAACACATCTAACTATATAGCAGAAAACAGAGTGAAACCTAAAAATTCAAACTGTTACTGGAAACGAACGCTTCAACCTAGAAGAATAAAAATTGGGCAGCCAAGTGGGATTAGTGAACTGATCATTACCACCAAGTATCATCCAGATTTGGTGAAAAAATATTTGCTGAGATTTCAGCAAACTAGTAGTTTTTTGGAAGCTTGCAACCCCTTTCAAACGAAAGTGTTTTTCGCCAGTCTCTGCATGGGGTACTTCAAGAGGAAAAAAACCATAGAGATAGAACTTAGAACTACTTCATTTGGAGAAGTTTCAAGGAGCTAGCACAAACCGTGTTTGATTTAGAGTTTCAAATACATCTAACTGTATAGCAGAAAACAGAGTGAAACCTAAAAATTCAAACTGTTACTGGAAACGAACGCTTCACCCTAGAAGAATAAAAATTGGGCAGCCAAGTGGGATTAGTAAACTGATCATTACCACCAAGTATCATCAAGATTTGGTCAAAAAATGTTTGCTGAGATTTCAGCAAACTAGTAGTTTTTGGAAGCTTGGAAACCCCTTTCAAACGAAAGTGTTTTTCGCCAGTCTCTGCATGGGGTACTTCAAGAGGAAACAAACCATACAGATAGAACTTAGAACAACTTCATTTGGTCAAGTTTCATGGAGTTAGCACAAACCGTGTTTGATTTAGAGTTTCAAACACATCTAACTATATAGCAGAAAACAGAGTGAAACCTAAAAATTCAAACTGTTACTGGAAACGAACGCTTCAACCTAGAAGAATAAAAATTGGACAGCCAAGTGGGATTAGTGAACTGATCATTACCACCAAGTATCATCCAGATTTGGTGAAAAAATATTTGTTGAGATTTATGCAAACTAGTAGTTTTTTGGAAGCTTGCAACCCCTTTCAAACGAAAGTGTTTTTCGCCAGTCTCTGCATGGGGTACTTCAAGAGGAAACAAACCATAGAGATAGAACTTAGAACTACTTCATTTGGTCAAGTTTCAAGGAGCTAGCACAAACCGTGTTTGATTTAGAATTCCAAACACAGCTATCTATGTAGGAGAAAACAGAGTGAAACCTAAAAATTCAATCTGTTACTGGAAACGAATGCTTCAACCTAGAAGAATAAAAATTGGGCAGCCAAGTGGGATTAGTAAACTGATCATTACCACCAAGTATCATCAAGATTTGGTGAAAAAATGTTTGCTGAGATTTCAGCAAACTAGTAGTTTTTGGAAGCTTGGCAACCCCTTTCAAACGAAAGTGTTTTTCGCCAGTCTCTGCATGGGGTACTTCAAGAGGAAACAAACCATAGAGATAGAACTTAGAACTACTTCATTTGGTCAAGTTTCAAGGAGCTAGCACAAACCGTGTTTGATTTAGAATTCCAAACACAGCTATCTATGTAGGAGAAAACAGAGTGAAACCTAAAAATTCAAACTGTTACTGGAAACGAATGCTTCACCCTAGAAGAATAAAAATTGGGCAGCCAAGTGGGATTAGTAAACTGATCATTACCACCAAGTATCATCAGGATTTGGTGAAAAAATGTTTGCTGAGATTTCAGCAAACCAGTAGTTTTTGGAAGTTTGGCAACCCCTTTCAAACGAAAGTGTTTTTCGCCTGTCTCTGCATGGGGTACTTCAAGAGGAAACAAACCATACAGATAGAACTTAGAACTACTTCATTTGGTCAAGTTTCATGGAGTTAGCACAAACCATGTTTGATTTAGAGTTTCAAACACAGCTATCTAAGTAGGAGAAAACAGAGTGAAAACTAAAAATTCAAACTGTTACTGGAAACGAATGCTTCACCCTAGAAGAATAAAAATTGGGCAGCCAAGTGGGATTAGTAAACTGATCATTACCACCAAGTATCATCAAGATTTGGTGAAAAAATGTTTGCTGAGGTTTCAGCAAACTAGTAGTTTTTTGGAAGCTTGGCCACCCCTTTCAAACGAAAGTGTTTTTCGCCAGTCTCTGCATGGGGTACTTCAAGAGGAAACAAACCATAGAGATAGAACTTAGAACTACTTCATTTGGTCAAGTTTCAAGGAGCTAGCACAAACCGTGTTTGATTTAGAATTCCAAACAGAGCTATCTATGTAGGAGAAAACAGAGTGAAACCTAAAAATTCAAACTGTTACTGGAAACGAATGCTTCACCCTAGAAGAATAAAAATTGGGCAGCCAAGTGGGATAAGTAAACTGATCATTACCACCAAGTATCATCAAGATTTGGTGAAAAAATGTTTGCTGAGATTTCAGCAAACTAGTAGTTTTTGGAAGCTTGGCAACCCCTTTCAAACGAAAGTGTTTTTGGCCTTGCTCTGCATGGGGTACTTCAAGAGGAAACAAACCATAGAGATAGAACTTAGAACTACTTCATTTGGTCAAGTTTCATGGAGCTAGCACAAACCGTTTTTGATTTAGAGTTTCAACACATCTAACTATATAGCAGAAAACAGAATGAAACCTAAAAATTCAAACTGTTACTGGAAACGAACGCTTCAACCTAGAAGAATAAAAATTGGGCAGCCAAGTGGGATTAGTGAACTGATCATTACCACCAAGTATCATCAAGATTTGGTGAAAAAATGTTTGCTGAGATTTCAGCAAACTAGTAGTTTTTTGGAAGCTTGGCAACCCCTTTCAAAAGAAAGTGTTTTTCGCCAGTCTCTGCATGGGGTACTTCAAGAGGAAACAAACCATACAGATAGACCTTAGAACTACTTCATTTGGTCAAGTTTCAAGGAGCTAGCACAAACCGTGTTTGATTTAGAATTCCAAACACAGCTATCTATGTAGGAGAAAACAGAGTGAAACCTAAAAATTCAAACTGTTACTGGAAACGAATGCTTCAACCTAGAAGAATAAAAATTGGGCAGCCAAGTGGGATTAGTGAACTGATCATTACCACCACATATCATCAAGATTTGGTGAAAAAAATGTTTGCTGAGATTTCAGCAAACTAGTAGTTTTTGGAAGCTTGGCAACACCTTTCAAACGAAAGTGTTTTTCGCCAGGCTCTGCATGGGGTACTTCAAGAGGAAACAAACCATACAGATAGAACTTAGAACTACTTCATTTGTTCAAGTTTCATGGAGTTAGCACAAACCGTGTTTGATTTAGAGTTTCAAACACATCTAACTATATAGCAGAAAACAGAGTGAAACCTAAAAATTCAAACTGTTACTGGAAACGAACGCTTCAACCTAGAAGAATAAAAATTGGGCAGCCAAGTGGGATTAGTAAACTGATCATTACCACCAAGTGTCATCAAGATTTGGTGAAAAAATGTTTGCTGAGATTTCAGCAAACTAGTAGTTTTTGGAAGCTTGTCAACCCGTTTCAAACGAAAGTGTTTTTCGCCAGTCTCTGCATGGGGTACTTCAAGAGGAAACAAACCATACAGATAGAACTTAGATCTACTTCATTTGGTCAAGTTTCGTGGAGTTAGCACAAACCTTGTTTGATTTAGAGTTTCAAACACATCTAACTATATAGCAGAAAACAGATTGAAACCTAAAAATTCAAACTGTTACTGGAAACGAACGCTTCAACCTAGAAGAATAAAAATTGGGCAGCCAAGTGAGATTAGTGAACTGATCATTACCACCAAGTATCATAAAGATTTGGTGAAAAAATGCTTGCTGAGATTTTAGCAAACTAGTAGTTTTTTGGAAGCTTGGCAATCCCTTTCAAATGAAAGTGTGTTTCGCCAGTCTCTGCATGGGGTACTTCAAGAGGAAACAAACCATAGAGATAGAACTTAGAACTACTTCATTTGGTCAAGTTTCAAGGAGCTAGCAAAAACCGTGTTTGATTTAGAATTCCAAACACAGCTATCTATGTAGGAGAAAACAGAGTGAAACCTAAAAATTCAAACTGTTACTGGAAACGAATGCTTCAACCTAGAAGAATAAAAATTGGGCAGCCAAGTGGGATTAGTGAACTGATCATTACCACCAAGTATCATCAAGATTTGGTGAAAAAATGTTTGCTGAGATTTCAGCAAACTAGTAGATTTTGGAAGCTTGGCCACCCCTTTCAAACGAAAGTGTTTTTCGCCAGTCTCTGCATGGGGTACTTCAAGAGGAAACAAACCATACAGATAGAACTTAGAACTACTTCATTTGGTCAAGTTTCATGGAGTTAGCACAAACCGTGTTTGATTTAGAGTTTCAAACACATCTAACTATATAGCAGAAAACAGAGTGAAACCTAAAAATTCAAACTGTTACTGGAAACGAACGCTTCAACCTAGAAGATTAAAAATTGGGCAGCCAAGTGGGATTAGTGAACTGATCATTACCACCCAGTATCATCAAGATTTGGTGAAAAAATGTTTGCTGAGATTTCAGCAAACTAGTAGTTTTTTGGAAGCTTGGCAATCCCTTTCAAATGAAAGTGTGTTTCGCCAGTCTCTGCATGGGGTTCTTCAAGAGGAAACAAACCATAGAGATAGAACTTAGAACTACTTCATTTGGTCAAGTTTCAAGGAGCTAGCACAAACCGTGTTTGATTTAGAATTCCAAACACAGCTATCTATGTAGGAGAAAACAGAGTGAAACCTAAAAATTGAATCTGTTACTGGAAACGAATGCTTCAACCTAGAAGAATGAAAATTGGGCAGCCAAGTGGGATTGGTAAACTGATCATTACCACCAAGTATCATCAAGATTTGGTGAAAAAATATTTGCTGAGATTTCAGCAAACTAGTAGTTTTTGGAAGCTTGGCAACCCCTTTCAAACGAAAGTGTTTTTCGCCAGTCTCTGCATGGGGTACTTCAAGAGGAAACAAACCATAGAGATAGAACTTAGAACTACTTCATTTGGTCAAGTTTCAAGGAGCTAGCACAAACCGTGTTTGATTTAGAATTCCAAACACAGCTATCTATGTAGGAGAAAACAGAGTGAAACCTAAAAATTCAAACTGTTACTGGAAACGAATGCTTCACCCTAGAAGAATAAAAATTGGACAGCCAAGTGGGATTAGTAAACTGATCATTACCACCAAGTATCATCAGGATTTGGTGAAAAAATGTTTGCTGAGATTTCAGCAAACCAGTAGTTTTTGGAAGTTTGGCAACCCCTTTCAAACGAAAGTGTTTTTCGCCTGTCTCTGCATGGGGTACTTCAAGAGGAAAAAAACCATACAGATAGAACTTAGAACTACTTCATTTGGTCAAGTTTCATGGAGTTAGCACAAACCGTGTTTGATTTAGAGTTTCAAACACAGCTATCTAAGTAGGAGAAAACAGAGTGAAAACTAAAAATTCAAACTGTTACTGGAAATGAATGCTTCACCCTAGAAGAATAAAAATTGGGCAGCCAAGTGGGATTAGTAAACTGATCATTACCACCAAGTATCATCAAGATTTGGTGAAAAAATGTTTGCTGAGATTTCAGCAAACTAGTAGTTTTTTGGAAGCTTGGCCACCCCTTTCAAACGAAAGTGTTTTTCGCCAGTCTCTGCATGGGGTACTTCAAGAAGAAACAAACCATAGAGATAGAACTTAGAACTACTTCATTTGGTCAAGTTTCAAGGAGCTAGCACAAACCGTGTTTGATTTAGAGTTTCAAACACATCTAACTATATAGCAGAAAACAGAGTGAAACCTAAAAATTCAAACTGTTACTGGAAACGAACGCTTCAACCTAGAAGAATAAAAATTGGGCAGCCAAGTGGGATTAGTAAACTGATCATTACCACCATGTATCATCAAGATTTGGTGAAAAAATGTTTGCTGAGATTTCAGCAAACTAGTAGTTTTTGGAAGCTTGTCAACCCCTTTCAAACGAAGGTGTTTTTCGCCAGGCTCTGCATGGGGTACTTCAAGAGGAAACAAACCATTCAGATAGAACTTAGATCTACTTCATTTGGTCAAGTTTCATGGAGTTAGCACAAACAGTGTTTGATTTAGAGTTTCAAACACATCTAACTATATAGCAGAAAACAGAGTGAAACCTAAAAATTCAAACTGTTACTGGAAACGAACGCTTCAACCTAGAAGAATAAAAATTGGGCAGCCAAGTGGGATTAGTGAACTGATCATTACCACCAAGTGTCATCAAGGTTTGGAGAAAAAATGTTTGCTGAGATTTCAGCAAACTTGTAGTTTTTTGGAAGCTTGGGAACCCCTTTCAAACGAAAGTGTTTTTCGCCCGTCTCTGCATGGGGTACTTCAAGAGGAAACAAACCATAGAGATAGAACTTAGAACTACTTCATTTGGTCAAGTTTCAAGGAGCTAGCACAAACCATGTTTGATTTAGAATTCCAAACACAGCTATCTATGTAGGAGAAAACAGAGTGAAACCTAAAAATTCAAACTGTTACTGGAAACGATGCTTCACCCTAGAAGAATAAAAATTGGGCAGCCAAGTGGGATTAGTAAACTGATCATTACCACCAAGTATCATCAAGATTTGGTGAAAAAATGTTTGCTGAGATTTCAGCAAACTAGTAGTTTTTGGAAGCTTGGCAACCCCTTTCAAACGAAAGTGTTTTTCGCCAGTCTCTGCATGGGGTACTTCAAGAGGAAACAAACCAGACAGATAGAACTTAGAACTACTTCATTTGGTCAAGTTTCATGGAGTTAGCACAAACCGTGTTTGATTTAGAGTTTCAAACACATCTAACTATATAGCAGAAAACAGAGTGAAACCTAAAAATTCAAACTGTTACTGGAAACGAACGCTTCAACCTAGAAGAATAAAAATTGGGCAGCCAAGTGGGATTAGTGAACTGATCATTACCACCAAGTATCATCAAGATTTGGTGAAAAAATGTTTGCTGAGATTTCAGCAAACTAGTAGTTTTTTGGAAGCTTGGGAACCCCTTTCAAACGAAAGTGTTTTTCGCCCGTCTCTGCATGGGGTACTTCAAGAGGAAACAAACCATAGAGATAGAACTTAGAACTACTTCATTTGGTCAAGTTTCAAGGAGCTAGCACAAACCGTGTTTGATTTAGAATTCCAAACACAGCTATCTATGTAGGAGAAAACAGAGTGAAACCTAAAAATTCAAACTGTTACTGGAAACGAATGCTTCAACCTAGAAGAATAAAAATTGGGCAGCCAAGTTGGATTAGTGAACTGATCATTACCACCTCGTATCATCAAGATTTGGTGAAAAAAATGTTTGCTGAGATTTCAGCAAACTAGTAGTTTTTGGAAGCTTGGCAACCCCTTTCAAATGAAAGTGTTTTTCGCCAGGCTCTGCATGGGGTACTTCAAGATTAAACAAACCATACAGATAGAACTTAGAACTACTTCATTTGTTCAAGTTTCATGGAGTTAGCACAAACCGTGTTTGATTTAGAGTTTCAAACACATCTAACTATATAGCAGAAAACAGAGTGAAACCTAAAAATTCAAACTGTTACTGGAAACGAACGCTTCAACCTAGAAGAATAAAAATTGGGCAGCCAAGTGGGATAAGTAAACTGATCATTACCACCAAGTATCATCAAGATTTGGTGAAAAAATGTTTGCTGAGATTTCAGCAAACTAGTAGTTTTTGGAAGCTTGTCAACCCCTTTCAAACGAAGGTGTTTTTCGCCAGGCTCTGCATGGGGTACTTCAAGAGGAAACAAACCATTCAGATAGAACTTAGATCTACTTCATTTGTTCAAGTTTCATGGAGTTAGCACAAACAGTGTTTGATTTAGAGTTTCAAACACATCTAACTATATAGCAGAAAACAGAGTGAAACCTAAAAATTCAAACTGTTACTGGAAACGAACGCTTCAACCTAGAAGAATAAAAATTGGGCAGCCAAGTGAGATTAGTGAACTGATCATTACCACCAAGTATCATCAAGATTTGGTGAAAAAATGTTTGCTGAGATTTCAGCAAACTAGTAGTTTTTTGGAAGCTTGGCAATCCCTTTCAAATGAAAGTGTGTTTCGCCAGTCTCTGCATGGGGTACTTCAAGAGGAAACAAACCATAGAGATAGAACTTAGAACTACTTCATTTGGTCAAGTTTCAAGGAGCTAGCACACACCGTGTTTGATTTAGAATTCCAAACACAGCTATCTATGTAGGAGAAAACAGAGTGAAACCTAAAAATTCAAACTGTTACTGGAAACGAATGCTTCAACCTAGAAGAATAAAAATTGGGCAGCCAAGTGGGATTAGTGAACTGATCATTACCACCAAGTATCATCAAGATTTGGTGAAAAAATGTTTGCTGAGATTTCAGCAAACTAGTAGTTTTTGGAAGTTTGTCAAACCCTTTCAAACGAAAGTGTTTTTCGCCAGTCTCTGCATGGGGTACTTCAAGAGGAAACAAACCATACAGATAGAACTTAGATCTACTTCATTTGGTCAAGTTTCATGGAGTTAGCACAAACCGTGTTTGATTTAGAGTTTCAAACACATCTAACTATATAGCAGAAAACAGAGTGAAACCTAAAAATTCAAACTGTTACTGGAAACGAACGCTTCAACCTAGAAGAATAAAAATTGGGCAGCCAAGTGAGATTAGTGAACTGATCATTACCACCAAGTATCATCAAGATTTGGTGAAAAAATGTTTGCTGAGATTTCAGCAAACTAGTAGTTTTTTGGAAGCTTGGCAATCCCTTTCAAATGAAAGTGTGTTTCGCCAGTCTCTGCATGGGGTACTTCAAGAGGAAACAAACCATAGAGATAGAACTTAGACTACTTCATTTGGTCAAGTTTCATGGAGTTAGCACAAACCGTGTTTGATTTAGAGTTTCAAACACATCTAACTATATAGCAGAAAACAGAGTGAAACCTAAAAATTCAAACTGTTACTGGAAACGAATGCTTCAACCTAGAAGATTAAAAATTGGGAAGCCAAGTGGGATTAGTGAACTGATCATTACCACCAAGTATCATCAAGATTTGGTGAAAAAATGTTTGCTTGGATTTCAGCAAACTAGTAGTTTTTGGAAGCTTGGCAACCACTTTCAAACGAAAGTGTTTTTCGCCAGTCTCTTCATGGGGTACTTCAAGAGGAAACAAACCATACAGAGAGAACTTAGAACTACTTCATTTGGTCAAGTTTCATGGAGTTAGCACAAACCCTGTTTGATTTAGAGTTTCAAACACATCTAACTATATAGCAGAAAACAGAGTGAAACCTAAAATTTCAAACTGTTACTGGAAACGAACGCCTCAACCTAGAAGAATAAAAATTGTTCAGCCAAGTGGGATTAGTGAACTGATCATTACCACAAAGTATCATCCAGATTGGTGAAAAAATATTTGCTGAGATTTCAGCAAACTAGTAGTTTTTTGGAAGCTTGGCAACCCCTTTCAAACGAAAGTGTTTTTCGCCAGTCTCTGCATGGGGTACTTCAAGAGGAAAGAAACCATAGAGATAGAACTTGGAACTACTTCATTTGGTCAAGTTTCAAGGAGCTAGCACAAACCGTGTTTGATTTAGAGTTTCAAACACATCTAACTATATAGCAGAAAACAGAGTGAAACCTTAAAAATTCAAACTGTTACTGGAAACGAACGCTTCAACCTAGAAGAATAAAAATTGGGCAGCCAAGTGGGATTAGTAAACTGATCATTACCACCAAGTATCATCAAGATTTGGTGAAAAAATGTTTGCTGAGTTTTCAGCAAACTAGTAGTTTTTGGAAGCTTGGCAACCCCTTTCAAACGAAAGTGTTTTTCGCCAGTTTCTGCATGGGGTACTTCAAGAGAAAATAAACCATAGAGATAGAACTTAGAACTACTTCATTTGGTTAAGTTTCAAGGAGCTAGCACAAACCGTGTTTGATTTAGAATTCCAAACACAGCTATCTATGTAGGAGAAAACAGAGTGAAACCTAAAAATTCAATCTGTTACTGGAAACGAATGCTTCAACCTAGAAGAATGAAAATTGGGCAGCCAAGTGGGATTAGTGAACTGATCATTACCACCAAGTATCATCAAGATTTGGTGAAAAAATGTTTGCTGAGATTTCAGCAAACTAGTGTTTTTTGGAAGCTTGGCAACCCCTTTCAAACGAAAATGTTTTTCGCCAGTCTCTTCATGGGGTACTTCAAGAGGAAACAAACCATAGAGATAGAACTTAGAACTACTTCATTTGGTCAAGTTTCAAGGAGCTAGCACAAACCATGTTTGATTTAGAATTCCAAACACAGCTATCTATGTAGGAGAAAACAGAGTGAAACCTAAAATTTCAAACTGTTACTGGAAACGAATGCTTCACCCTAGAAGAATAAAAATTGGGCAGCCAAGTGGGATTAGTAAACTGATCATTACCACCAAGTATCATCAAGATTTGGTGAAAAAATGTTTGCTGAGATTTCAGCAAACTAGTAGTTTTTGGAAGCTTGGCAACCCCTTTCAAACGAAAGTGTTTTTCGCCAGTCTCTGCATGGGGTACTTCAAGAGGAAACAAACCAGACAGATAGAACTTAGAACTACTTCATTTGGTCAAGTTTCATGGAGTTAGCACAAACCGTGTTTGATTTAGAGTTTCAAACACATCTAACTATATAGCAGAAAACAGAGTGAAACCTAAAAATTCAAACTGTTACTGGAAACGAACGCTTCAACCTAGAAGAATAAAAATTGGGCAGCCAAGTGGGATTAGTGAACTGATCATTACCACCAAGTATCATCAAGATTTGGTGAAAAAATGTTTGCTGAGATTTCAGCAAACTAGTAGTTTTTGGAAGCTTGTCAACCCCTTTCAAACGAAGGTGTTTTTCGCCAGGCTCTGCATGGGGTACTTCAAGAGGAAACAAACCATTCAGATAGAACTTAGATCTACTTCATTTGGTCAAGTTTCATGGAGTTAGCACAAACAGTGTTTGATTTAGAGTTTCAAACACATCTAACTATATAGCAGAAAACAGAGTGAAACCTAAAAATTCAAACTGTTACTGGAAACGAACGCTTCAACCTAGAAGAATAAAAATTGGGCAGCCAAGTGGGATTAGTGAACTGATCATTACCACCAAGTGTCATCAAGATTTGGAGAAAAAATGTTTGCTGAGATTTCAGCAAACTAGTAGTTTTTTGGAAGCTTGGGAACCCCTTTCAAACGAAAGTGTTTTTCGCCCGTCTCTGCATGGGGTACTTCAAGAGGAAACAAACCATAGAGATAGAACTTAGAACTACTTCATTTGGTCAAGTTTCAAGGAGCTAGCACACACCGTGTTTGATTTAGAATTCCAAACACAGCTATCTATGTAGGAGAAAACAGAGTGAAACCTAAAAATTCAAACTGTTACTGGAAACGAATGCTTCAACCTAGAAGAATAAAAATTGGGCAGCCAAGTGGGATTAGTGAACTGATCATTACCACCAAGTATCATCAAGATTTGGTGAAAAAATGTTTGCTGAGATTTCAGCAAACTAGTAGTTTTTGGAGGCTTGTCAAACCCTTTCAAACGAAAGTGTTTTTCGCCAGTCTCTGCATGGGGTACTTCAAGAGGAAACAAACCATACAGATAGAACTTAGATCTACTTCATTTGGTCAAGTTTCATGGAGTTAGCACAAACCGTGTTTGATTTAGAGTTTCAAACACATCTAACTATATAGCAGAAAACAGAGTGAAACCTAAAAATTCAAACTGTTACTGGAAACGAACGCTTCAACCTAGAAGAATAAAAATTGGGCAGCCAAGTGAGATTAGTGAACTGATCATTACCACCAAGTATCATCAAGATTTGGTGAAAAAATGTTTGCTGAGATTTCAGCAAACTAGTAGTTTTTTGGAAGCTTGGCAATCCCTTTCAAATGAAAGTGTGTTTCGCCAGTCTTTGCATGGGGTACTTCAAGAGGAAACAAACCATAGAGATAGAACTTAGAACTACTTCATTTGGTCAAGTTTCATGGAGTTAGCACAAACCGTGTTTGATTTAGAGTTTCAAACACATCTAACTATATAGCAGAAAACAGAGTGAAACCTAAAAATTCAAACTGTTACTGGAAACGAATGCTTCAACCTAGAAGATTAAAAATTGGGCAGCCAAGTGGGATTAGTGAACTGATCATTACCACCAAGTATCATCAAGATTTGGTGAAAAAATGTTTGCTGAGATTTCAGCAAACTAGTAGTTTTTGGAAGCTTGGCAACCACTTTCAAACGAAAGTGTTTTTCGCCAGTCTCTTCATGGGGTACTTCAAGAGGAAACAAACCATACAGAGAGAACTTAGAACTACTTCATTTGGTCAAGTTTCATGGAGTTAGCACAAACCGTGTTTGATTTAGAGTTTCAAACACATCTAACTATATAGCAGAAAACAGAGTGAAACCTAAAATTTCAAACTGTTACTGGAAACGAACGCTTCAACCTAGAAGAATAAAAATTGGGCAGCCAAGTGGGATTAGTGAACTGATCATTACCACAAAGTATCATCCAGATTTGGTGAAAAAATATTTGCTGAGATTTCAGCAAACTAGTAGTTTTTTGGAAGCTTGGCAACCCCTTTCAAACGAAAGTTTTTTTCGCCAGTCTCTGCATGGGGTACTTCAAGAGGAAAGAAACTATAGAGATAGAACTTGGAACTACTTCATTTGGTCAAGTTTCAAGGAGCTAGCACAAACCGTGTTTGATTTAGAGTTTCAAACACATCTAACTATATAGCAGAAAACAGAGTGAAACCTTAAAAATTCAAACTGTTACTGGAAACGAACGCTTCAACCTAGAAGAATAAAAATTGGGCAGCCAAGTGGGATTAGTAAACTGATCATTACCACCAAGTATCATCAAGATTTGGTGAAAAAATGTTTGCTGAGATTTCAGCAAACTAGTAGTTTTTGGAAGCTTGGCAACCCCTTTCAAACGAAAGTGTTTTTCGCCAGTTTCTGCATGGGGTACTTCAAGAGAAAATAAACCATAGAGATAGAACTTAGAACTACTTCATTTGGTCAAGTTTCAAGGAGCTAGCAGAAACCGTGTTTGATTTAGAATTCCAAACACAGCTATCTATGTAGGAGAAAACAGAGTGAAACCTAAAAATTCAATCTGTTACTGGAAACGAATGCTTCAACCTAGAAGAATGAAAATTGGGCAGCCAAGTGGGATTAGTGAACTGATCATTACCACCAAGTATCATCAAGATTTGGTGAAAAAATGTTTGCTGAGATTTCAGCAAACTAGTGTTTTTTGGAAGCTTGGCAACCCCTTTCAAACGAAAGTGTGTTTCGCCAGTCTCTGCATGGGGTACTTCAAGAGGAAAAAAACCATAGAGATAGAACTTAGAAGTACTTCATTTGGTCAAGTTTCAAGGAGCTAGCACAAACCGTGTTTGATTTAGAATTCCAAACACAGCTATCTATGTAGGAGAAAACAGAGTGAAACCTAAAAATTCAAACTGTTACTGGAAAAGAATGCTTCAACCTAAAAGAATAAAAATTGGGCAGCCAAGTGGGATTAGTGAACTGATCATTACCACCAAGTATCATCCAGATTTGGTGAAAAAATGTTTGCTGAGATTTCAGCAAACAAGTAGTTTTTTGGAAGCTTGGCAACCCCTTTCAAACGAAAGTGTTTTTCGCCAGTCTCTGCATGGGGTACTTCAAGAGGAAACAAACCATAGAGATAGAACTTAGAACTACTTCATTTGGTCAAGTTTCAAGGAGCTAGCACAAACCGTGTTTGATTAAGAATTCCAAACACAGCTATCTATGTAGGAGAAAACAGAGTGAAACCTAAAAATTCAAACGGTTACTAGAAACGAATGCTTCAACCTAGAAGAATAAAAATTGGGCAGCCAAGTGGGATTAGTGAACTGATCATTACCACCACGTATCATCAAGATTTGGTGAAAAAAATGTTTGCTGAGATTTCAGCAAACTAGTAGTTTTTGGAAGCTTGGCAACCCCTTTCAAACGAAAGTGTTTTTCGCCAGGCTCTGCATGGGGTACTTCAAGAGGAAACAAACCATACAGATAGAACTTAGAACTACTTCATTTGGTCAAGATTCATGGAGTTAGCACAAACCGTGTTTGATTTAGAGTTTCAAACACATCTAACTATATAGCAGAAAACAGAGTGAAACCTAAAATTTCAAACTGTTACTGGAAACGAACGCTTCAACCTAGAAGAATAAAAATTGGACAGCCAAGTGGGATTAGTAAACTGATCATTACCAGCAAGTATCATCAAGATTTGGTGAAAAAATGTTTGCTGAGATTTCAGCAAACTAGTGTTTTTTGGAAGATTGGCAACCCCTTTCAAACGAAAGTGTTTTTCGCCAGTCTCTGCATGGGGTACTTCAAGAGGAAACAAACCATAGAGATAGAACTTAGAACTACTTCATTTGGTCAAGTTTCAAGGAGCTAGCACAAACCATGTTTGATTTAGAATTCCAAACACAGCTATCTATGTAGGAGAAAACAGAGTGAAACCTAAAAATTCAAACTGTTACTGGAAACGAATGCTTCACCCTAGAAGAATAAAAATTGGGCAGCCAGTGGGATTAGTAAACTGATCATTACCACCAAGTATCATCAAGATTTGGTGAAAAAATGTTTGCTGAGATTTCAGCAAACTAGTAGTTTTTGGAAGCTTGGCAACCCCTTTCAAACGAAAGTGTTTTTCGCCAGTCTCTGCATGGGGTACTTCAAGAGGAAACAAACCATACAGATAGAACTTAGAACTACTTCATTTGGTCAAGTTTCATGGAGTTAGCACAAACCGTGTTTGATTTAGAGTTTCAAACACATCTAACTATATAGCAGAAAACAGAGTGAAACCTAAAAATTCAAACTGTTATTGGAAACGAACGCTTCAACCTAGAAGAATAAAAATTGGGCAGCCAAGTGGGATTAGTGAACTGATCATTACCACCAAGTATCATCAAGATTTGGTGAAAAAATGTTTGCTGAGATTTCAGCAAACTAGTAGTTTTTTGGAAGCTTGGGAACCCCTTTCAAACGAAAGTGTTTTTCGCCCGTCTCTGCATGGGGTACTTCAAGAGGAAACAAACCATAGAGATAGAACTTAGAACTACTTCATTTGGTCAAGTTTCAAGGAGCCAGCACAAACCGTGTTTGATTTAGAATTCCAAACACAGCTATCTATGTAGGAGAAAACAGAGTGAAACCTAAAAATTCAAACTGTTACTGGAAACGAATGCTTCAACCTAGAAGAATAAAAATTGGGCAGCCAAGTGGGATTAGTGAACTGATCATTACCACCACGTATCATCAAGATTTGGTGAAAAAAATGTTTGCTGACATTTCAGCAAACTAGTAGTTTTTGGAAGCTTGGCAACCCCTTTCAAACGAAAGTGTTTTTCGCCAGGCTCTGCATGGGGTACTTCAAGAGGAAACAAACCATACAGATAGAACTTAGAACTACTGCATTTGGTCAAGTTTCAAGGAGCTAGCACAAACCGTGTTTGATTAAGAATTCCAAACACAGCTATCTATGTAGGAGAAAACAGAGTAAAACCTAAAAATTCAAACGGTTACTGGAAACGAATGCTTCAACCTAGAAGAATAAAAATTGGGCAGCCAAGTGGGATTAGTGAACTGATCATTACCACCACGTATCATCAAGATTTGGTGAAAAAAATGTTTGCTGAGATTTCAGCAAACTAGTAGTTTTTGGAAGCTTGGCAACCCCTTTCAAACGAAAGTGTTTTTCGCCAGGCTCTGCATGAGGTACTTCAAGAGGAAACAAACCATACAGATAGAACTTAGAACTACTTCATTTGGTCAAGTTTCATGGAGTTAGCACAAACCGTGTTTGATTTAGAGTTTCAAACACATCTAACTATATAGCAGAAAACAGAGTGAAACCTAAAAATTCAAACTGTTACTGGAAGCGAACGCTTCAACCTAGAAGAATAAAAATTGGGCAGCCAAGTGGGATTAGTGAACTGATCATTACCACCAGGTATCATCAAGATTTGGTGAAAAAATGTTTGCTGAGATTTCAGCAAACTAGTAGTTTTTGGAAGCTTGTCAACCCCTTTCAAACGAAAGTGTTTTTCGCCAGTCTCTGCATGGGGTACTTCAAGAGGAAACAAACCATACAGATAGAACTTAGATCTACTTCATTTGGTCAAGTTTCATGGAGTTAGCACAAACCGTGTTTGATTTAGAGTTTCAAACGCATCTAACTATATAGCAGAAAACAGAGTGAAACCTAAAAATTCAAACTGTTACTGGAAACGAACGCTTCAACCTAGAAGAATAAAAATTGGGCAGCCAAGTGGGATTAGTGAACTGATCATTACCACCAAGTATCATCAAGATTTGGTGAAAAAATGTTTGCTGAGATTTCAGCAAACTAGTAGATTTTGGAAGCTTGGCCACCCCTTTCAAACGAAAGTGTTTTTCGCCAGTCTCTGCATGTTGTACTTCAAGAGGAAACAAACCATACAGATAGAACTTAGAACTACTTCATTTGGTCAAGTTTCATGGAGTTAGCACAAACCGTGTTTGATTTAGAGTTTCAAACACATCTAACAATATAGCAGAAAACAGAGTGAAACCTAAAAATTCAAACTGTTACTGGAAACGAACGATTCAACCTAGAAGAATAAAAATTGGGCAGCCAAGTGAGATTAGTGAACTGATCATTACCACCAAGTATCATCAAGATTTGGTGAAAAAATGTTTGCTGAGATTTCAGCAAACTAGTAGTTTTTTGGAAGCTTGGCAATCCCTTTCAAATGAAAGTGTGTTTCGCAAGTCTCTGCATGGGGTACTTCAAGAGGAAACAAACCATAGAGATAGAACTTAGAACTACTTCATTTGGTCAAGTTTCAAGGAGATAGCACAAACCGTGTTTGATTTAGAATTCCAAACACAGCTATCTATGTAGGAGAAAACAGAGTGAAACCTAAAAATTCAAACTGTTACTGGAAACGAATTCTTCAACCTAGAAGAATAAAAATTGGGCAGCCAAGTGGGATTAGTGAACTGATCATTACCACCAAGTATCATCAAGATTTGGTGAAAAAATGTTTGCTGAGATTTCAGCAAACTAGTAGATTTTGGAAGCTTGGCCACCCCTTTCAAACGAAAGTGTTTTTCGCCAGTCTCTGCATGGGGTACTTCAAGAGGAAACAAACCATACAGATAGAACTTAGAACTACTTCATTTGGTCAAGTTTCATGGAGTTAGCACAAACCGTGTTTGATTTAGAGTTTCAAACACATCTAACTATATAGCAGAAAACAGAGTGAAACCTAAAATTTCAAACTGTTACTGGAAACGAACGCTTCAACCTAGAAGAATAAAAACTGGGCAGCCAAGTGGAATTAGTGAAGTGATCATTACCACCAAGTATCATCCAGATTTGGTGAAAAAATATTTGCTGAGATTTCAGCAAACTAGTAGTTTTTTGGAAGCTTGGCCACCCCTTTCAAACGAAAGTGTTTTTCGCCAGTCTCTGCATGGGGTACTTCAAGAGGAAACAAACCATAAAGATAGAACTTAGAACTAATTCATTTGGTCAAGTTTCAAGGAGCTAGCACAAACCGTGTTTGATTTAGAGTTTCAAACACATCTAACTATATAGCAGAAAACAGACTGAAACCTAAAAATTCAAACTGTTACTGGTAACGAACGCTTCAACCTAGAAGAATAAAAATTGGGCAGCCAAGTGGGATTAGTAAACTGATCATTACCACCAAGTATCATCAAGATTTGGTGAAAAAATGTTTGCTGAGATTTCAGCAAACTAGTAGTTTTTGGAAGCTTGGCAACCCCTTTCAAACGAAAGTGTTTTTCGCCAGTCTCTGCATGGGGTACTTCAAGAGGAAACAAACCATAGAGATAGAACTTAGAACTACTTCATTTGGTCAAGTTTCAAGGAACTAGCACAAACCGTGTTTGATTTAGAATTCCAAACACAGCTATCTATGTAGGAGAAAACAGAGTGAAACCTAAAAATACAATCTGTTACTGGAAACGAATGCTTCAACCTTGAAGAATGAAAATTGGGCAGCCAAGTGGGATTAGTGAACTGATCATTACCACCAAGTATCATCAAGATTTGGTGAAAAAATGTTTGCTGAGATTTCTGCAAACTAGTAGTTTTTTGGAAGCTTGGCAACCCCTTTCAAACGAAAGTGTTTTTCGCCAGTCTCTTCATGGGGTACTTCAAGAGGAAACAAACCATAGAGATAGAACTTTGAATTAATTCATTTGGTCAAGTTTCAAGGAGCTAGCACAAACCGTGTTTGATTTAGAATTCCAAACACAGCTATCTATGTAGGAGAAAACAGAGTGAAACCTGAAAATTCAAACTGTTACTGGAAACGAATGCTTCACCCTAGAAGAATAAAAATTGGGCAGCCAAGTGGGATTAGTAAACTGATCATTACCACCAAGTATCATCAAGATTTGGTGAAAAAATATTTGCTGAGATTTCACCAAACTAGTAGTTTTTGGAAGCTTGGCAACCCCTTTCAATCGAAAGTGTTTTTCGCCAGTCTCTGCATGGGGTACTTCAAGAGGAAACAAACCATACAGATAGAACTTAGAACTACTTCATTTGGTCAAGTTTCATGGAGTTAGCACAAACCCTGTTTGATTTAGAGTTTCAAACACATCTAACTATTTAGCAGAAAACAGAGTGAAACCTAAAAATTCAAACTGTTACTGGAAACGAACGCTTCAACCTAGAAGAATAAAAATTGGGCAGCCAAGTGGGATTAGTGAACTGATCATTACCACCAAGTATCATCAAGATTTGGTGAAAAAATGTTTGCTGAGATTTCAGCAAACTAGTAGTTTTTTGGAAGCTTGACAACCCCTTTCAAACGAAAGTGTTTTTCGCCAGTCTCTGCATGGGGTACTTCAAGAGGAAACAAACCATAGAGATAGAACTTAGAACTACTTCATTTGGTCAAGTTTCAAGGAGCTAGCACAAACCGTGTTTGATTTAGAATTCCAAACACAGCTATCGATGTAGGAGTAAACAGAGTGAAACCTAAAAATTCAACCTGTTACTGGAAACGAATGCTTCAACCTAAAAGAATAAAAATTGGGCAGCCAAGTGGGATTAGTGAACTGATCATTACCACCAAGTATCATCAAGATTTGGTTAAAAAATGTTTGCTGAGATTTCAGCAAACTAGTAGTTTTTGGAAGCTTGGCAACCCCTTTCAAACGAAAGTGTTTTTCGCCAGTCTCTGCATGGGGTACTTCAAGAGGAAACAAACCATACAGATAGAACTTAGATCTACTTCATTTGGTCAAGTTTCATGGAGTTAGCACAAACCGCGTTTGATTTAGAGTTTCAAACACATCTAACTATATAGCAGAAAACAGAGTGAAACCTAAAAATTCAAACTGTTACTGGAAACGAACGCTTCAACCTAGAAGAATAAAAATTGGGCAGCCAAGTGAGATTAGTGAACTGATCATTACCACCAAGTATCATCAAGTTTTGGTGAAAAAATGTTTGCTGAGATTTCAGCAAACTAGTAGTTTTTTGGAAGCTTGGCAATCCCTTTCAAATGAAAGTGTGTTTCGCCAGTCTCTGCATGGGGTACTTCAAGAGGAAACAAACCATAGAGAAAGAACTTAGAACTACTTCATTTGGTCAAGTTTCAAGGAGCTAGCACAAACCGTGTTTGATTTAGAATTCCAAACACAGCTATCTATGTAGGAGAAAACAGAGTGAAACCTAAAAATTCAAACTGTTACTGGAAACGAATGCTTCAACCTAGAAGAATAAAAATTGGGCAGCCAAGTGGGATTAGTGAACTGATCATTACCACCAAGTATCATCAAGATTTGGTGAAAAAATGTTTGCTGAGATTTCAGCAAACAAGTAGATTTTGGAAGCTTGGCCACCCCTTTCAAACGAAAGTGTTTTTCGCCAGTCTCTTCATGGGGTACTTCAAGAGGAAACAAACCATACAGATAGAACTTAGAACTACTTCATTTGGTCAAGTTTCATGGAGTTAGCACTAACCGTGTTTGATTTAGAGTTTCAAACACATCGAACTATATAGCAGAAAACAGAGTGAAACCTAAAAATTCAAACTGTTACTGGAAACGAACGCTTCAACCTAGAAGATTAAAAATTGGGCAGCCAAGTGGGATTAGTGAACTGATCATTACCACCAAGTATCAATAAGATTTGGTGAAAAAATGTTTGCTGAGATTTCAGCAAACTAGTAGTTTTTTGGAAGCTTGGCAATCCCTATCAAATGAAAGTGTGTTTCGCCAGTCTCTGCATGGGGTACTTCAAGAGGAAACAAACCATAGAGATAGAACTTAGAACTACTTCATTTGGTCAAGTTTAAAGGAGCTAGCACAAACCGTGTTTGATTTAGAATTCCAAACACAGCTATCTATGTAGGAGAAAACAGAGTGAAACCTAAAAATTCAAACTGTTACTGGAAACGAATGCTTCAACATAGAAGAATGAAAATTGGGCAGCCAAGTGGGATTAGTAAACTGATCATTACCACCAAGTATCATCAAGATTTGGTGAAAAAATGTTTCCTGAGATTTCAGCAAACTAGTAGTTTTTTGGAAGCTTGGCAACCCCTTTAAAACGAAAGTGTTTTTCGCCAGTCTCTGCATGGGGTACTTCAAGTGAAAACAAGCCATAGAGAGAGAACTTAGAACTACTTCATTTGGTCAAGTTTCAAGGAGCTAGCACAAACCGTGTTTGATTTAGAATTCCAAACACAGCTATCTATGTAGGAGAAAACAGAGTGAAACCTAAAAATTCAAACTGTTACTGGAAACGAATGCTTCACCCTAGAAGAATAAAAATTGGGCAGCCAAGTGGGATTAGTAAACTGATCATCACCACCAAGTATCATCAAGATTTGGTGAAAAAATGTTTGCTGAGATTTCAGCAAACTAGTAGTTTTTGGAAGCTTGTCCACCCCTTTCAAACGAAAGTGTTTTTCGCCAGTCTCTGCATGGGGTACTTCAAGAGGAAACAAACCATACAGATAGAACTTAGATCTACTTCATTTGGTCAAGTTTCATGGAGTTAGCACAAACCGTGTTTGATTTAGAGTTTCAAACACATCTAACTATATAGCAGAAAACAGAGTGAAACCTAAAAATTCAAACTGTTACTGGAAACGAACGCTTCAACCTAGAAGAATAAAAATTGTGCAGCCAAGTGAGATTAGTGAACTGATCATTACCACCAAGTATCATCAAGATTTGGTGAAAAAATGTTTGCTGAGATTTCAGCAAACTAGTAGTTTTTTGGAAGCTTGGCAATCCCTTTCAAACGAAAGTGTGTTTCGCCAGTCTCTGCATGGGGTACTTCAAGAGGAAACAAACCATAGAGATAGAACTTAGAACTACTTCATTTGGTCAAGTTTCAAGGAGCTAGCACAAACCGTGTTTGATTTAGAATTCCAAACACAGCTATCTATGTAGTAGAAAACAGAGTGAAACCTAAAAATTCAAACTGTTACTGGAAACGAATGCTTCAACCTAAAAGAATAAAAATTGGGCAGCCAAGTGGGATTAGTGAACTGATCATTACCACCAAGTATCATCAAGTTTTGGTGAAAAAATGTTTGCTGAGATTTCAGCAAACTAGTAGTTTTTGGAAGCTTGGCAACTTCTTTCAAACGAAAGTGTTTTTCGCCAGTCTCTGCATGGGGTACTTCAAGAGGAAACAAACCATACAGATAGAACTTAGAACTACTTCATTTGGTCAAGTTTCATGGAGTTAGCACAAACCGTGTTTGATTTAGAGTTTCAAACACATCTAACTATATAGCAGAAAACAGAGTTAAACCTAAAAATTCAAACTGTTACTGGAAACGAACGCTTCAACCTAGAAGAATAAAAATTGGGCAGCCAAGTGGGATTAGTGAACTGATCATTACCACCTAGTATCATCAATATTTGGTGAAAAAATGTTTGCTGAGATTTCAGCAAACTAGTAGTTTTTTGGAAGCTTGGCAACCCCTTTCAAACGAAAGTGTTTTTCGCCAGTCTCTGCATGGGGTACTTCAAGAGGAAACAAACCATAGAGATAGAACTTAGAACTACTTCATTTGGTCAAGTTTCAAGGAGCTAGCACAAACCGTGTTTGATTTAGAATTCCAAACACAGCTATCTATGTAGGAGAAAACAGAGTGAAACCTAAAAATTCAAACTGTTACTGGAAACGAATGCTTCAACCTAGAAGAATAAAAATTGGTCAGCCAAGTGGGATTAGTGAACTGATCATTACCACCAAGTATCATCAAGATTTGGTGAAAAAATGTTTGCTGAGATTTCAGCAAACTAGTAGTTTTTGGAAGCTTGTCAACCCCTTTCAAACGAAAGTGTTTTTCGCCAGTCTCTGCATGGGGTACTTCAAGAGGAAACAAACCATAGAGAAAGAACTTAGAACTACTTCATTTGGTCAAGTTTCAAGGAGCTAGCACAAACCGTGTTTGATTTAGAATTCCAAACACAGCTATCTATGTAGGAGAAAACAGAGTGAAACCTAAAAATTCAAACTGTTACTGGAAACGAATGCTTCACCCTAGAAGAATAAAAATTGGGCAGCCAAGTGGGATTAGTAAACTGATCATTACCACCAAGTATCATCAAGATTCGGTGAAAAAATGTTTGCTGAGATTTCAGCAAACTAGTAGTTTTTGGAAGCTTGGCAACCCATTTCAAACGAAAGTGTTTTTCGCCAGTCTCTGCATGGGGTACTTCAAGAGGAAACAAACCATACAGATAGAACTTAGAACTACTTCATTTGGTCAAGTTTCAAGGAGCTAGCACAAACCGTGTTTGATTTAGAATTCCAAACACAGCTATCTATGTAGGAGAAAACAGAGTGAAACCTAAAAATTCAATCTGTTACTGGAAACGAACGCTTCAACCTAGAAGAATGAAAATTGGGCAGCCAAGTGGGATTAGTGAACTGATCATTACCACCAAGTATCATCAAGATTTGGTGAAAAAATGTTTGCTGAGATTTCAGCAAACTAGTAGTTTTTTGGAAGCTTGGCAACCCCTTTCAAACGAAAGTGTTTTTCGCCAGTCTCTGCATGGGGTACTTCAAGAGGAAACAAACCATAGAGATAGAACTTAGAAATACTTCATTTGGTCAAGTTTCAAGGAGCTAGCACAAACCGTGTTTGATTTAGAATTCCAAACACAGCTATCTATGTAGGAGAAAACAGAGTGAAACCTAAAAATTCAAACTGTTACTGGAAACGAATGCTTCAACCTAGAAGAATAAAAAGTGGGCAGCCAAGTGGGATTAGTGAACTGATCATTACCACCAAGTATCATCAAGATTTTTTGAAAAAATGTTTGCTGAGATTTCAGCAAAATAGTAGTTTTTGGAAGCTTGTCAACCCCTTTCAAACGAAAGTGTTTTTCGCCAGTCTCTGCATGGGGTACTTCAAGAGGAAACAAACCATACAGATGGAACTTAGATCTACTTAATTTGGTCAAGGTTCATGGAGTTAGCACAAACCGTGTTTGATTTAGAGTTTCAAACACATCTAACTATATAGCAGAAAACAGAGTGTAACCTAAAAATTCAAACTGTTACTGGAAACGAACGCTTCAACCTAGAAGAATAAAAATTGGGCAGCCAAGTGAGATTAGTGAACTGATCATTACCACCAAGTATCATCAAGATTTGGCGAAAAAATGTTTGCTGAGATTTCAGCAAACTAGTAGTTTTTTGGAAGCTTGGCAATCCCTTTCAAATGAAAGTGTGTTTCGCCAGTCTCTGCATGGGGTACTTCAAGAGGAAACAAACCATAGAGATAGAACTTAGAACTACTTCATTTGGTCAAGTTTCAAGAAGCTAGCACAAACCGTGTTTGATTTAGAATTCCAAACACAGCTATCTATGTAGGAGAAAACAGAGTGAAACCTAAAAATTCAAACTGTTACTGGAAACGAATGCTTCAACCTAGAAGAATAAAAATTGGGCAGCCAAGTGGGATTATTGAACTGATCATTACCACCAAGTATCATCAAGATTTGGTGAAAAAATGTTTGCTGAGATTTCAGCAAACTAGTAGTTTTTGGAAGCTTGTCAACCCCTTTCAAACGAAAGTGTTTTTCGCCAGTCTCTGCATGGGGTACTTCAAGAGGAAACAAACCATAGAGAAAGAACTTAGAACTACTTCATTTGGTCAAGTTTCAAGGAGCTAGCACAAACCGTGTTTGATTTAGAATTCCAAACACAGCTATCTATGTAGGAGAAAACAGAGTGAAACCTAAAAATTCAAACTGTTACTGGAAACGAATGCTTCACCCTAGAAGAATAAAAATTGGGCAGCCAAGTGGGATTAGTAAACTGATCATTACCACCAAGTATCATCAAGATTCGGTGAAAAAATGTTTGCTGAGATTTCAGCAAACTAGTAGTTTTTGGAAGCTTGGCAACCCATTTCAAACGAAAGTGTTTTTCGCCAGTCTCTGCATGGGGTACTTCAAGAGGAAACAAACCATACAGATAGAACTTAGAACTACTTCATTTGGTCAAGTTTCAAGGAGCTAGCACAAACCGTGTTTGATTTAGAATTCCAAACACAGCTATCTATGTAGGAGAAAACAGAGTGAAACCTAAAAATTCAATCTGTTACTGGAAACGAACGCTTCAACCTAGAAGAATGAAAATTGGGCAGCCAAGTGGGATTAGTGAACTGATCATTACCACCAAGTATCATCAAGATTTGGTGAAAAAATGTTTGCTGAGATTTCAGCAAACTAGTAGTTTTTTGGAAGCTTGGCAACCCCTTTCAAACGAAAGTGTTTTTCGCCAGTCTCTGCATGGGGTACTTCAAGAGGAAACAAACCATAGAGATAGAACTTAGAAATACTTCATTTGGTCAAGTTTCAAGGAGCTAGCACAAACCGTGTTTGATTTAGAATTCCAAACACAGCTATCTATGTAGGAGAAAACAGAGTGAAACCTAAAAATTCAAACTGTTACTGGAAACGAATGCTTCAACCTAGAAGAATAAAAAGTGGGCAGCCAAGTGGGATTAGTGAACTGATCATTACCACCAAGTATCATCAAGATTTTTTGAAAAAATGTTTGCTGAGATTTCAGCAAAATAGTAGTTTTTGGAAGCTTGTCAACCCCTTTCAAACGAAAGTGTTTTTCGCCAGTCTCTGCATGGGGTACTTCAAGAGGAAACAAACCATACAGATGGAACTTAGATCTACTTAATTTGGTCAAGGTTCATGGAGTTAGCACAAACCGTGTTTGATTTAGAGTTTCAAACACATCTAACTATATAGCAGAAAACAGAGTGTAACCTAAAAATTCAAACTGTTACTGGAAACGAACGCTTCAACCTAGAAGAATAAAAATTGGGCAGGCAAGTGAGATTAGTGAACTCATCATTACCACCAAGTATCATCAAGATTTGGTGAAAAAATGTTTGCTGAGATTTCAGCAAACTAGTAGTTTTTTGGAAGCTTGGCAATCCCTTTAAAACGAAAGTGTGTTTCGCCAGTCTCTGCATGGGGTACTTCAAGAGGAAACAAACCATAGAGATAGAACTTAGAACTACTTTATTTGGTCAAGTTTCAAGGAGCTAGCACAAACCGTGTTTGATTTAGAATTCCAAACACAGCTATCTATGTAGGAGAAAACAGAGTGAAACCTAAAAATTCAAAATGTTACTGGAAACGAATGCTTCAACCTAAAAGAATAAAAATTGGGCAGCCAAGTGGGATTAGTGAACTGATCATTACCACCAAGTATCATCAAGATTTTTGAAAAAATGTTTGCTGAGATTTCAGCAAACTAGTAGTTTTTGGAAGCTTGGCAACCCCTTTCAAACGAAAGTGTTTTTCGCCAGTCTCTGCATGGGATTCTTCAAGAGGAAACAAACCATAGAGAAAGAACTTAGAACTACTTCATTTGGTCAAGTTTCAAGGAGCTAGCACAAACCATGTTTGATTTAGAATTCCAAACACAGCTATCTATGTAGGAGAACACAGAGTGAAACCTAAAAATTCAAACTGTTACTGGAAACGAATGCTTCAACCTAGAAGAATAAAAATTGGGCAGCCAACTGGGATTAGTGAACTGATCATTACCACCAATAATCATCAAGTTTTGGTGAAAAAATGTTTGCTGAGATTTCAGCAAACTAGTAGTTTTTTGGAAGCTTGGCAACCCCTTTCAAATGAAAGTGTGTTTCGCCAGTCTCTGCATGGGGTAATTCAAGAGGAAACAAACCATAGAGATAGAACTTAGAACTACTTCATTTGGTCAAGTTTCAAGGAGCTAGCACAAACCGTGTTTGATTTAGAATTCCAAACACAGCTATCTATTATAGGAGAAAAGAGAGTGAAACCTAAAAATTCAAACTGTTACTGGAAACGAATGCTTCAACCTAGAAGAATAAAAATTGGGCAGCCAAGTGAGATTAGTGAACTGATCATTACCACCAAGTATCATCCAGATTTGGTGAAAAAATGTTTGCTGAGATTTCAGCAAACTAGTAGTTTTTTGGAAGCTTGGCAACCCCTTTCAAACGAAAGTGTTTTTCGCCAGTGTCTGCATGGGGTACTTCAAGAGGAAACAAACCATAGAGATAGAACATAGAACTACTTCATTTGGTCAAGCTTCAAGGAGCTAGCACAAACCGTGTTTGATTTAGAATTCCAAACACAGCTATCTATGTAGGAGAAAACAGAGTGAAACCTAAAAATTCAAAGTCTTACTGGAAACGAATGCTTCAACTTAGAAGAATGAAAATTGGGCAGCCAAGTGGGAATAGTGAACTCATCATTTCCACCAAGTATCATCAAGATTTGGTGAAAAAATGTTTGCTGAGATTTCAGCAAACTAGTAGTTTTTTGGAAGCTTGGCAACCCCTTTCAAACGAAAGTGTTTTTCGCCAGTCTCTGCATGGGGTACTTCAAGAGAAAACAAACCATACAGATAGAACTTAGAACTACTTCATTTGGTCAAGTTTCAAGGAGCTAGCACAAACCGAGTTTGATTTAGAATTCCAAACACAGCTACCTATGTAGGAGAAAACAGAGTGAAACCTAAAAATTCAAACTGTTACTGGAAACGAACGCTTCAACCTAGAAGAATAAAATTTGGGCAGCCAAGTGGGATTAGTGAACTGATCATTACCACCAAGTATCATCCATATTTGGTGAAAAAATGTTTGCTGAGATTTCAGCAAACTAGTAGTTTTTTGGAAGCTTGGCAACCCCTTTCAAACGAAAGTGTTTTTCGCCAGTCTCTGCATGGGGTACTTCAAGAGGAAACAAACCATAGAGATAGAACTTAGAACTACTTCATTTGGTCAAGTTTCAAGGAGCTAGCACAAACCGAGTTTGATTTAGAATTCCAAACACAGCTACCTACGTAGGAGAAAACAGAGTGAAACCTAAAAATTCAAACTGTTACTGGAAACGAATGCTTCAACCTAGAAGAATAAAAATTGGGCAGCCAAGTGAGATTAGTGAACTGATCATTACCACCAAGTATCATCCAGATTTGGTCAAAAAATGTTTGCTGAGATTTCAGCAAACTAGTAGTTTTTTGGAAGCTTGGCAACCCCTTTCAAACGAAAGTGTTTTTCGCCAGTGTCTGCATGGGGTACTTCAAGAGGAAACAAACCATAGAGATAGAACATAGAACTACTTCATTTGGTCAAGCTTCAAGGAGCTAGCACAAACCGTGTTTGATTTAGAATTCCAAACACAGCTATCTATGTAGGAGAAAACAGAGTGAAACCTAAAAATTCAAAGTCTTACTGGAAACGAATGCTTCAACTTAGAAGAATGAAAATTGGGCAGCCAAGTGGGAATAGTGAACTCATCATTTCCACCAAGTATCATCAAGATTTGGTGAAAAAATGTTTGCTGAGATTTCAGCAAACTAGTAGTTTTTTGGAAGCTTGGCAACCCCTTTCAAACGAAAGTGTTTTTCGCCAGTCTCTGCATGGGGTACTTCAAGAGAAAACAAACCATACAGATAGAACTTAGAACTACTTCATTTGGTCAAGTTTCAAGGAGCTAGCACAAACCGAGTTTGATTTAGAATTCCAAACACAGCTACCTATGTAGGAGAAAACAGAGTGAAACCTAAAAATTCAAACTGTTACTGGAAACGAACGCTTCAACCTAGAAGAATAAAATTTGGGCAGCCAAGTGGGATTAGTGAACTGATCATTACCACCAAGTATCATCCATATTTGGTGAAAAAATGTTTGCTGAGATTTCAGCAAACTAGTAGTTTTTTGGAAGCTTGGCAACCCCTTTCAAACGAAAGTGTTTTTCGCCAGTCTCTGCATGGGGTACTTCAAGAGGAAACAAACCATAGAGATAGAACTTAGAACTACTTCATTTGGTCAAGTTTCAAGGAGCTAGCACAAACCGAGTTTGATTTAGAATTCCAAACACAGCTACCTACGTAGGAGAAAACAGAGTGAAACCTAAAAATTCAAACTGTTACTGGAAATGAACGCTTCAACCTAGAAGAATAAAAATTGGGCAGCCAAGTGGGATTAGTGAACTGATCATTACCACCAAGTATCATCCAGATTTGGTGAAAAAATATTTGCTGAGATTTCAGCAAACTAGTAGTTTTTTGGAAGCTTGGCCACCCCTTTCAAACGAAAGTGTTTTTCGCCAGTCTCTTCATGGGGTACTTCAAGAGGAAACAAACCATACAGATAGAACTTAGAACTACTTCATTTGGTCATGTTTCAAGGAGCTAGCACAAACCGTGTTTGATTTAGAGTTTCAAACACATCTAACTATATAGCAGAAAACAGAGTGAAACCTAAAAATTCAAACTGTAACTGGAAACGAACGCTTCAACCTAGAAGAATAAAAATTGGGCAGCCAAGTGGGATTAGTAAGCTGATCATTACCACCAAGTATCATCAAGATTTGGAGAAAAAATGTTTGCTGAGATTTCAGCAAACTAGTAGATTTTTGGAAGCTTGGCAACCCCTTTCAAACAAAAGTGTTTTTCGCCAGTCTCTGCATGGGGTACTTCAAGAGGAAACAAACCATAGAGATAGAACTTAGAACTACTTCATTTGGTCAAGTTTCATGGAGCTAGCACAAACCGTGTTTGATTTAGAATTCCAAACACAGCTATCTATGTAGGAGAAAAGAGAGTGAAACCTAAAAATTCAAACTACTGGAAACGAACGCTTCAACCTAGATGAATTAAAATTGGGCAGCCAAGTGGGATTAGTGAACTGATCATTACCACCTAGTATCATCCAAATTTGGTGAAAAAAATGTTTGCTGAGATTTCAGCAAACTAGTATTTTTTTGGAAGCTTGGCAACCTGTTTCAAACGAAAGTGTTTTTCGCCAGTCTCTGCATGGGGTACTTAAGAGGAAACAAACCATAGAGATAGAACTTAGAACTACTTCATTTGGTCAAGTTTCAAGGAGCTAGCATAAACCGTGTTTGATTTAGAGTTTCAAATACATCTAACTATATAGCAGAAAACAGAGTGAAACCTAAAAATTCAAACTGTTACTGGAAACGAATGCTTCAACCTAGAAGAATAAAAATTGGGCAGCCAAGTGGGATTAGTGAACTGATGATTACCACCAAGTATCATCCAGATTTGGTGAAAAAATGTTTGCTGAGATTTCAGCAAACTAGTAGTTTTTTGGAAGCTTGGCAACCCCTTTCAAACGAAAGTGTTTTTCGCCAGTCTCTGCATGGGGTACTTCAAGAGGAAACAAACCATAGAGATAGAACTTAGAACTACTTCATTTGGTCAAGTTTCAAGGAGCTCGCACAAACCGTGTTTGATTTAGAATTCCAAACACAGCTATCTATGTAGGAGAAAACAGAGTGAAACCTAAAAATTCAATCTGTTACTGGAAACGAATGCTTCATCCTAGAAGAATGAAAATTGGGCAGCCAAGTGGGATTAGTGAACTGATCATTACCACCAAGTATCATCCAGATTTGGTGAAAAAATGTTTGCTGAGATTTCAGCAAACTAGTAGTTTTTTGGAAGCTTGGCAACCCCTTTCAAACGAAAGTGTTTTTCGCCAGTCTCTGCATGGGGTACTTCAAGAGGAAACAAACCATAGAGATAGAACTTAGAACTTCTTCATTTGGTCAAGTTTCAAGGAGCTAGCACAAACCGTGTTTGATTTAGAGTTTCAAACACATCTAACTATATAGCAGAAAACAGAGTGAAATCTAAAAATTCAAACTGTTACTGGAAACGAACGCTTCAACCTAGAAGAATGAAAATTGGGCAGCCAAGTGGGATTAGTGAACTGATCATTACCACCAAGTATCATCCAAATTTGGTAAAAAAAATGTTTGCTGAGATTTCAGCAAACTAGTAGTTTTTTGGAAGCTTGGCAACCCGTTTCAAACGAAAGTGTTTTTCGCCAGTCTCCGCATGGGGTACTTTAAGAGGAAACAAACCATAGAGATAGAACTTAGAACTGCTTCATTTGGTCAAGTTTCAAGGAGCTAGCACAAACCGTGTTTGATTTAGAATTCCAAACACAGCTATCTATGTAGGAGAAAACACAGTGAAACCTAAAAATTCAAACTGTTACTGGAAACGAATGCTTCAACCTAGAACAATAAAAATTGGGTAGCCAAGTGGGATTAGTGAACTGATCATTACCACCAAGTATCATTAAGATTTGGTGAAAAAAGTTTTGCTGAGATTTCAGCAAACCAGTAGTTTTTTGGAAGCTTGGCCACTTCTTTCAAACGAAAGTGTTTTTCGCCAGTCTCTGCATAGTGTACTTCAAGAGGAAACAAACCATAGAGATGGAACATAGAACTACTTCATTAGGTCAATTTCAAGGATCTAGCACAAACCGTGATTTATTTAGAGTTTCAAACACATCTATCTATATAGCAGAAAACAGAGTGAAACCTAAAAATTCAAAGTGTTACTGGAAAGGAACGCTTGAACCTAGAAGAGTAAAAATTGGGCAGCCAAGTGGGATTAGTGAACTGATCATTACCACCAAGTATCATCAAGATTTGGTGAAAAAATGTTTGCTGAGATTTCAGCAAACTAGTAGTTTTTTGGAAGCTTGGCAACCCCTTTCAAACGAAAGTGTTTTTCGCCAGTCTCTGCATGGGGTACTTCAAGAGGAAACACACCATAGAGATAGAACTTAGAAGTACTTCATTTGGTCAAGTTTCAAGGAGCTAGCACAAACCGTGTTTGATTTAGAATTCCAAACACATCTATCTATGTAGCAGAAAACAGAGTGAAACCCAAAAATTCAAAGTGTTACTGGAAACGAACGCTTGAACCTAGAAGTGTGAAAGTTGGGCAGCCAAGTGGGATTAGTGAACTGATCATTACCACCAAGTATCATCAAGTTTTGGTGAAAAAATGTTTGCTGAGATTTCAGCAAACTAGTAGTTTTTTGGAAGCTTGGAAACCCCTTTCAAACAAAAGTGTTTTTCGCCAGTCTCTGCATGGGGTACTTCAAGAGGAAACAAACCATAGAGATAGAACTTAGAACTACTTCATTTGGTCAAGTTTCAAGGAGCTAGCACAAACCGTGTTTGATTTAGAATTCCAAACACATCTATCTATATAGCAGAAAACAGAGTGAAACCTAAAAATTCAAAGTGTTACTGGAAACGAACGCTTGAACCTAGAAGAGTAAAAATTGGGCAGCCAAGGGGGCTTAGTGAACTGATCATTACCACCAAGTATCATCCAGATTTGGTGAAAAAATGTTTGCTGAGATTTCAGCAAACTAGTAGTTTTTTGGACGCTTGGCAACCCCTTTCAAACGAAAGTGTTTTTCGCCAGTCTCTGCATGGGGTACTTCAAGAGGAAACAAACCATAGAGATAGAACTTAGAACTACTTCATTTGGTCAAGTTTCAAGGAGCTAGCACTAACCGTGTTTGATTTAGAATTCCAAACACATCTATCTATACAGCAGAAAACAGAGTGAAACCTGAAAATTCAAAGTGTTACTGGAAACGAACGCTTGAACCTAGAAGAGTGAAAGTTGGGCAGCCAAGTGGGATTAGTGAACTGATCATTACCACCAAGTATCATTAAGATTTGGTGAAAAAAGTTTTGCTGAGATTTTAGCAAACTAGTAGTTTTTTGGAAGCTTGGCAACCCCTTTCAAACGACAGTGTTTTTCGCCAGTCTCTGCATGGGGTACTTCAAGAGGAAACAAACCATAGAGATAGAACTTAGAACTACTTCATTTTGTCAAGTTTCACGCAGCTGGCACAAACCGTGTTTGATTCAGAGTTTCAAACACATCTGTCTATATAGCAGAAAACAGAGTGAAACCTAAAAATTCAAAGTGTTACTGGAAACGAACACTTGAACCAAGAAGAGTGAAAGTTGGGCAGCCAAGTGGGATTAGTGAACTGATCATTACCACCAAGTATCATCAAGTTTTGGTGAAAAAATGTTTGCTGAGATTTCAGCAAACTAGTAGTTTTTTGGAAGCTTGGCAACCCCTTTCAAACGAAAGTGTTTTTCGCCAGTCTCTGCATGGGGTACTTCAAGAGGAAACAAACCATAGAGATAGAACTTAGAACTACTTCATTTGGTCAAGTTTCAAGGAGCTAGCACAAACAGTGTTTGATTTAGAATTCCAAACACAGCTATCTATGTAGCAGAAAACAGAGTGAAACCTAAAAATTCAAAGTGTTACTGGAAACGAACGCTTGAACCTAGAAGAGTGAAAGGTGGGCAGCCAAGTGAGATTAGTGAACTGATCATTACCACCAAGTATCATCAAGATTTGGTGAAAAAATGTTTGCTGAGATTTCAGCAAACTAGTAGTTTTTTGGAAGCTTGGCAACCCCTTTCAAACGAAAGTGTTTTTCGCCAGTCTCTGCATGGGGTACTTCAAGAGGAAACAAACCATAGAGATAGAACTTAGAACTACTTCATTTGGTCAAGTTTCAAGGAGGTAGCACAAACAGTGTTTGATTTAGAATTCCAAACACAGCTATCTATGTAGCAGAAAACAGAGTGAAACCTAAAAATTCAAAGTGTTACTGGAAACGAACGCTTGAACCTAGAAGTGTGAAAGTTGGGCAGCCAAGTGGGATTAGTGAACTGATCATTACCACCAAGTATCATCAAGTTTTGGTGAAAAAATGTTTGCTGAGATTTCAGCAAACTAGTAGTTTTTTGGAAGCTTGGCAACCCCTTTCAAACGAAAGTGTTTTTCGCCTGTCTCTGCATGGGGTACTTCAAGAGGAAACAAACCATAGAGATAGAACTTAGAACTACTTCATTTGGTCAAGTTTCAAGGAGCTAGCACAAACCGTGTTTGATTTAGAATTCCAAACACAGCTATCTATGTAGCAGAAAACACAGTGAAACCTAAAAATTCAAAGTGTTACTGGAAACGAACGCTTGAACCTAGAAGAGTGAAAGTTGGGCAGCCAAGTGAGATTAGTGAACTGATCATTACTACCAAGTATCATCAAGATTTTGTGAAAAAATGTTTGCTGAGATTTCAGAAAACTAGTAGTTTTTTGGAAGCTTGGCAACCCCATTCAAACGAAAGTGTTTTTCGCCAGTCTCTGCATGGGGTACTTCAAGAGGAAACACACCATAGAGATAGAACTTAGAACTACTTCATTTTGTCAAGTTTCAAGGAGTTAGCACAAACCGTGTTTGATTCAGAGTTTCAAACACATCTATCTATATAGCAGAAAACAGAGTGAAACCTAAAAATTCAAAGTGTTACTGGAAACGAACGCTTGAACTTAGAAGAGTGAAAGTTGGGCAGCCAAGTGGGATTAGTGAACTGATCATTACCACCAAGTATCATCAAGTTTTGGTGAAAAAATGTTTGCTGAGATTTCAGCAAACTAGTAGTTTTTCGGAAGCTTGGCAACCCCTTTCAAACGAAAGTGTTTTTCGCCAGTCTCTGCATGGGGTACTTCAAGAGGAAACAAACCATAGAGATAGAACTTAGAACTACTTCAATTGGTCAAGTTTCAAGGAGCTAGCACAAACCGTGTTTGATTTAGAATTCCAAACACATCTATCTATGTAGGAGAAAACAGAGTGAAACCTAAAACTTCAAACTGTTACTGGAAAAGAATGCTTCACCCTGGAAGAATAAAAATTGGGTAGCCATGTGGGATTAGTGAACTGATCATTACCACCAAGTATCATTAAGATTTAGTGAAAAATGTTTTGCTGAGATTTCAGCCAACTAGTAGTTTTTTTGAAGCTTGGCCACTTCTTTCAAACGAAAGTGTTTTTCGCCAGTCTCTGCATGGTGTTCTTCAAGAGGAAACAAACCATAGAGATGGAACATAGAACTACTTCATTTGGTCAAGTTTCAAGGAGCTAGCACAAACCGTGTTTGATTTAGATTTTCAAACACATCTATCTATGTAGCAGAAAACAGAGTGAAACCTAAAAATTCAAAGTGTTACTGGAAACGAACGTTTGAACCTAGAAGAGTAAAAATTGGGCAGCCAAGTGGGCTTAGTGAACTGATCATTACCACCAAGTATCATCAAGATTTGGTGAAAAAATGTTTGCTGTGATTTCAGCAAACTAGTAGTTTTTTGGAAGCTTGGCAACCCCTTTCAAACGAAAGTGTTTTTCGCCAGTCTCTGCATGGGGTACTTCAAGAGGAAACAAACCATAGAGATAGAACATAGAACTACTTCATTTGGTCAAGTTTCAAGGAGCTAGCACAAACCGTGTTTGATTCAGAGTTTCAAACACATCTATCTATATAGCAGAAAACAGAGTGAAACCTAAAAATTCAAAGTGTTACTGGAAACGAATGCTTGAACCTAGAAGAGTGAAAGTTGGGCAGCCAAGTGAGATTAGTGAACTGATCATTACTACCAAGTATCATCAAGATTTGGTGAAAAAATGTTTGCTGTGATTTCAGCAAACTAGTACTTTTTTGGAAGCTTGGCAACCCCTTTCAAACGAAAGTGTTTTTCGCCAGTCTCTGCATGGGGTACTTCAAGAGGAAACAAACCATAGAGATAGAACTTAGAACTACTTCATTTGGTCAAGTTTCAAGGAGCTAGCACAAACCGTGTTTGATTCAGAGTTTCAAACACATCTATCTATATAGCAGAAAACAGAGTGAAACCTAAAAATTCAAAGTGTTACTGGAAACGAACGCTTGAACCTAGAAGAGTAAAAATTGGGCAGCCAAGTGGGCTTAGTGAACTGATCATTACCACCAAGTATCATCAAGATTTGGTGAAAAAATGTTTGCTGAGATTTCAGCAAACTAGTAGTTTTTTGGAAGCTTTCAACCCCTTTCAATCGAAAGTGTTTTTCGCCAGTCTCTGCATGGGGTACTTCAAGAGGAAACAAACCATAGAGATAGAACTTAGAACTATTTCATTTTGTCAAGTTTCACGCAGCTAGCACAAACCGTGTTTGACTCAGAGTTTCAAACACATCTATCTATATAGCAGAAAACAGAGTGAAACCTAAAAATTCAAAGTGTTACTGGAAACGAACGCTTGAACCTAGAAGAGTGAAAGTTGGGCAGCCAAGTGGGATTAGTGAACTGATCATTACCACCAAGTATCATCAAGTTTTGGTGAAAAAATGTTTGCTGAGATTTCAGCAAACTAGTAGTTTTTTGGACGCTTGGCAACCCCTTTCAAACGAAAGTGTTTTTCGCCAGTCTCTGCATGGGGTACTTCAAGAGGAAACAAACCATAGAGATTGAACTTAGAACTACTTCATTTGGTCAAGTTTCAAGGAGCTAGCACAAACCGTGTTTGATTTAGAATTCCAAACACAGCTATCTATGTAGCAGAAAACAGAGTGAAACCTAAAAATTCAAAGTGTTACTGGAAACGAACGCTTGAACCTAGAAGAGTGAAAGGTGGGCAGCCAAGTGAGATTAGTGAACTGATCATTACTACCAAGTATCATCAAGATTTGGTGAAAAAAATGTTTGCTGAGATTTCAGAAAACTAGTAGTTTTTTGGAAGCTTGGCAACCCCATTCAAACGAAAGTGTTTTTCGCCAGTCTCTGCATGGGGTACTTCAAGAGGAAACAAATCATAGAGATAGAACTTAGAACTACTTCATTTTGTCAAGTTTCAAGGAGTTAGCAAAAACCGTGTTTGATTCAGAGTTTCAAACACATCTATCTATATAGCCGAAAACAGAGTGAAACCTAAAAATTCAAAGTGTTACTGGAAACGAACGCTTGAACCTAGAAGAGTGAAAGTTGGGCAGCCAAGTGGGATTAGTGAACTGATCATTACCACCAAGTATCATCAAGTTTTGGTTAAAAAATGTTTGCTGAGATTTCAGCAAACTAGTAGTTTTTTGGAAGCTTGGCCACTTCTTTCAAACGAAAGTGTTTTTCGCCAGTCTCTGCATGGTGTACTTCAAGAGGAAACAAACCATAGAGATAGAACTTAGAACTACTTCATTTGGTCAAGTTTCAAGGAGCTAGCACAAACCGTGTTTGATTTAGAATTCCAAACACATCTATCTATATAGCAGAAAACAGAGTGAAACCTAAAAATTCAAAGTGTTACTGGAAACGAACGCTTGAACCTAGAAAAGAGAAAGTTGGGCAGCCAAGTGGTATTAGTGAACTGATCATTACCACCAAGTATCATCAAGTTTTGGTGAAAAATGTTTGCTGAGATTTCAGCAAACTAGTAGTTTTTTGGACGCTTGGCAACCCCTTTCAAACGAAAGTGTTTTTCGCCAGTCTCTGCATGGGGTACTTCAAGAGGAAACAAACCATAGAGATAGAACTTAGAACTACTTCATTTGGTCAAGTTTCCAGGAGCTAGCACAAACCGTGTTTGATTTAGAGATTCAAACACATCTATCTATATAGCAGAAAACAGAGTGAAACCTAAAAATTCAAAGTGTTACTGGAAACGAACGCTTGAACCTAGAAGAGTAAAAATTGGGCAGCCAAGTGGGCTTAGTGAACTGATCATTACCACCAATTATCATCAAGATTTGGTGAAAAAATGTTTGCTGAGATTTCAGCAAACTAGTAGTTTTTTGGAAGCTTGGCAACCCCTTTCAAACGAAAGTGTTTTTCGCCAGTCTCTGCATGGGGTACTTCAAGAGGAAACAAACCATAGAGATAGAACTTAGAAGTACTTCATTTGGTCAAGTTTCAAGGAGCTAGCACAAACCGTGTTTGATTTAGAATTCCAAACACATCTATCTATATAGCAGAAAAGAGAGTGAAACCTAAAAATTCAAAGTGTTACTGGAAACGAACGCTTGAACCTAGAAGAGTAAAAATTGGGCAGCCAAGTGGGCTTAGTGAACTGATCATTACCACCAAGTATCATCAAGATTTGGTGAAAAAATGTTTGCTGAGATTTCAGCAAACTAGTAGTTTTTTGGAAGCTTGGCAACCCCTTTCAAACGAAAGTGTTTTTCGCCAGTCTCTGCATGGGGTACTTCAAGAGGAAACAAACCATAGAGATAGAACTTAGAACTACTTCATTTGGTCAAGTTTCAAGGAGCTAGCACAAACCGTGTTTGATTTAGAATTCCAAACACATCTATCTATATAGCAGAAAACAGAGTGAAACCTATAAATTCAAAGTGTTACTGGAAACGAACGCTTGAACTTAGAAGAGTGAAAGTTGGGCAGCCAAGTGGGATTAGTGAACTGATCATTACCACCAAGTATCATCAAGTTTTGGTGAAAAAATGTTTGCTGAGATTTCAGCAAACTAGTAGTTTTTTGGAAGCTTGGCAACCCCTTTCAAACGAAAGTATTTTTCGCCAGTCTCTGCATGGGGTACTTCAAGAGGAAACAAACCATAGAGATAGAACTTAGAACTACTTCATTTGGTCAAGTTTCAAGGAGCTAGCACAAACCGTGTTTGATTTAGAATTCCAAACACATCTATCTATATAGCAGAAAACAGAGTGAAACCTAAAAATTCAAAGTGTTACTGGAAACGAACGCTTGAACCTAGAAGAGTGAAAGTTGGGCAGCCAAGTGGGATTAGTGAACTGATCATTACCACCAAGTATCATCAAGATTTGGTGAAAAAATGTTTGCTGAGATTTCAGCAAACTAGTAGTTTTTTGGAAGCTTGGCAACCCCTTTCAAACGAAAGTGTTTTTCGCCAGTCTCTGCATGGGGTACTTCAAGAGGAAACAAACCATAGAGATAGAACTTAGAACTACTTCATTTTGTCAAGTTTCACGGAGCTAGCACAAACCGTGTTTGATTCAGAGTTTCAAACACATCTATCTATATAGCAGAAAACAGAGTGAAAACTAAAAATTCAAAGTGTTACTGGAAACGAACGCTTGAACCTAGAAGAGTGAAAGTTGGGCAGCCAAGTGGGATTAGTGAACTGATCATTACCACCAAGTATCATCAAGTTTTGGTGAAAAAATGTTTGCTGAGATTTCAGCAAACTAGTAGTTTTTTGGACGCTTGGCAACCCTTTTCAAACGAAAGTGTTTTTCGCCAGTCTCTGCATGGGGTACTTCAAGAGGAAACAAACCATAGAGATAGAACTTAGAACTACTTCATTTGGTCAAGTTTCAAGGAGCTAGCACAAACCGTGTTTGATTTAGAATTCCAAACACATCTATCTATGTAGGAGAAAACAGAGTGAAACCTAAAACTTCAAACTGTTACTGGAAATGAATGCTTCAACCTAGAAGAATAAAAATTGGATAGCAAAGTGGGATTAGTGAACTGATCATTACCACCAAGTATCATTAAGATTTGGTGAAAAACGTTTTGCTGAGATTTCAGCAAACTAGTAGTTTTTTGGAAGCTTGGCCACTTCTTTCAAACGAAAGTGTTTTTCGCCAGTCTCTGCATGGTGTACTTCAAGAGGAAACAAACCATAGAGATGGAACATAGAACTACTTCATTTGGTCAAGTTTCAAGGAGCTAGCACAAACCGTGTTTGATTTAGAGTTTCAAACACATCTATCTATATAGCAGAAAACAGAGTGAAACCTAAAAATTCAAAGTGTTACTGGAAACCAACGCTTGAACCTAGAAGAGTAAAAATTGGGCAGCCAAGTGGGATTAGTGAACTGATCATTACCACCAAGTATCATCAAGATTTGGTGAAAAAATGTTTGCTGAGATTTCAGAAAACTAGTAGTTTTTTGGAAGCTTGGCAACCCCATTCAAACGAAAGTGTTTTTCGCCAGTTTCTGCATGGGGTACTTCAAGAGGAAACAAACCATAGAGATAGAACTTAGAACTACTTCATTTTGTCAAGTTTCAAGGAGCTAGCACAAACCGTGTTTGATTCAGAGTTTCAAACACATCTATCTATATAGCAGAAAACAGAGTGAAACCTAAAAATTCAAAGTGTTACTGGAAACGAACGCTTGAACCTAGAAGAGAGAAAGTTGGGCAGCCAAGTGGGATTAGTGAACTGATCATTACCACCAAGTATCATCAAGTTTTGGTGAAAAAATGTTTGCTGAGATTTCAACAAACTAGTTGTTTTTTGGACGCTTGGCAACCCCTTTCAAACGAAAGTGTTTTTCGCCAGTCTCTGCATGGGGTACTTCAAGAGGAAACAAACCATAGAGATACAACTTAGAACTACTTCATTTTTTCAAGTTTCAAGGAGCTAGCACAAACAGTGTTTGATTTAGAATTCCAAACACAGCTATCTATGTAGCAGAAAACAGAGTGAAACCTAAAAATTCAAAGTGTTACTGGAAACGAACGCTTGAACCTAGAAGAGTGAAAGTTGGGCAGCCAAGTGAGATTAGTGAACTGATCATTACCACCAAGTATCATCAAGATTTGGTCAAAAAATGTTTGCTGAGATTTCAGCAAACTAGTAGTTTTTTGGAAGCTTGGCAACCCCTTTCAAACGAAAGTGTTTTGCGCCAGTCTCTGCATGGGGTATTTCAAGAGGAAACAAACCATAGAGATAGAACATAGAACTACTTCATTTGGTCAAGTTTCCAGGAGCTAGCACAAACCGTGTTTGATTTAGAGATTCAAACACATCTATCTATATAGCAGAAAACAGAGTGAAACCTAAAAATTCAAAGTGTTCCTGGAAACGAACGCTTGAACCTAGAAGAGTGAAAGTTGGGCAGCCAAGTGGGATTAGTGAACTGATCATTACCACCAAGTATCATCAAGTTTTGGTGAAAAAATGTTTGCTGAGATTTCAGCAAACTAGTAGTTTTTTGGAAGCTTGGCAACCCCTTTCAAACGAAAGTATTTTTCGCCAGTCTCTGCATGGGGTACTTCAAGAGGAAACAAACCATAGAGATAGAACTTAGAACTACTTCATTTGGTCAAGTTTCAAGGAGCTAGCACAAACCGTGTTTGATTTAGAATTCCAAACACATCTATCTATATAGCAGAAAACAGAGTGAAACCTAAAAATTCAAAGTGTTACTGGAAACGAACGCTTGAACCTAGAAGAGTGAAAGTTGGGCAGCCAAGTGGGATTAGTGAACTGATCATTACCACCAAGTATCATCAAGTTTTGGTGAAAAAATGTTTGCTGAGATTTCAGCAAACTAGTAGTTTTTTGGAAGCTTGGCAACCCCTTTCAAACGAAAGTGTTTTTCGCCAGTCTCTGCATGGGGTACTTCAAGAGGAAACAAACCATAGAGATAGAACTTAGAACTACTTCATTTTGTCAAGTTTCACGGAGCTAGCACAAACCGTGTTTGATTCAGAGTTTCAAACACATCTATCTATATAGCAGAAAACAGAGTGAAAACTAAAAATTCAAAGTGTTACTGGAAACGAACGCTTGAACCTAGAAGAGTGAAAGTTGGGCAGCCAAGTGGGATTAGTGAACTGATCATTACCACCAAGTATCATCAAGTTTTGGTGAAAAAATGTTTGCTGAGATTTCAGCAAACTAGTAGTTTTTTGGACGCTTGGCAACCCCTTTCAAACGAAAGTGTTTTTCGCCAGTCTCTGCATGGGGTACTTCAAGAGGAAACAAACCATAGAGATAGAACTTAGAACTACTTCATTTGGTCAAGTTTCAAGGAGCTAGCACAAACCGTGTTTGATTTAGAATTCCAAACACATCTATCTATGTAGGAGAAAACAGAGTGAAACCTAAAACTTCAAACTGTTACTGGAAATGAATGCTTCAACCTAGAAGAATAAAAATTGGATAGCAAAGTGGGATTAGTGAACTGATCATTACCACCAAGTATCATTAAGATTTGGTGAAAAACGTTTTGCTGAGATTTCAGCAAACTAGTAGTTTTTTGGAAGCTTGGCCACTTCTTTCAAACGAAAGTGTTTTTCGCCAGTCTCTGCATGGTGTACTTCAAGAGGAAACAAACCATAGAGATGGAACATAGAACTACTTCATTTGGTCAAGTTTCAAGGAGCTAGCACAAACCGTGTTTGATTTAGAGTTTCAAACACATCTATCTATATAGCAGAAAACAGAGTGAAACCTAAAAATTCAAAGTGTTACTGGAAACCAACGCTTGAACCTAGAAGAGTAAAAATTGGGCAGCCAAGTGGGATTAGTGAACTGATCATTACCACCAAGTATCATCAAGATTTGGTGAAAAAATGTTTGCTGAGATTTCAGAAAACTAGTAGTTTTTGGGAAGCTTGGCAACCCCATTCAAACGAAAGTGTTTTTCGCCAGTTTCTGCATGGGGTACTTCAAGAGGAAACAAACCATAGAGATAGAACTTAGAACTACTTCATTTTGTCAAGTTTCAAGGAGCTAGCACAAACCGTGTTTGATTCAGAGTTTCAAACACATCTATCTATATAGCAGAAAACAGAGTGAAACCTAAAAATTCAAAGTGTTACTGGAAACGAACGCTTGAACCTAGAAGAGAGAAAGTTGGGCAGCCAAGTGGGATTAGTGAACTGATCATTACCACCAAGTATCATCAAGTTTTGGTGAAAAAATGTTTGCTGAGATTTCAGCAAACTAGTTGTTTTTTGGACGCTTGGCAACCCCTTTCAAACGAAAGTGTTTTTCGCCAGTCTCTGCATGGGGTACTTCAAGAGGAAACAAACCATAGAGATACAACTTAGAACTACTTCATTTTTTCAAGTTTCAAGGAGCTAGCACAAACAGTGTTTGATTTAGAATTCCAAACACAGCTATCTATGTAGCAGAAAACAGAGTGAAACCTAAAAATTCAAAGTGTTACTGGAAACGAACGCTTGAACCTAGAAGAGTGAAAGTTGGGCAGCCAAGTGGGATTAGTGAACTGATCATTACCACCAAGTATCATCAAGATTTGGTCAAAAAATGTTTGCTGAGATTTCAGCAAACTAGTAGTTTTTTGGAAGCTTGGCAACCCCTTTCAAACGAAAGTGTTTTGCGCCAGTCTCTGCATGGGGTATTTCAAGAGGAAACAAACCATAGAGATAGAACATAGAACTACTTCATTTGGTCAAGTTTCCAGGAGCTAGCACAAACCGTGTTTGATTTAGAGATTCAAACACATCTATCTATATAGCAGAAAACAGAGTGAAACCTAAAAATTCAAAGTGTTCCTGGAAACGAACGCTTGAACCTAGAAGAGTGAAAGTTGGGCAGCCAAGTGGGATTAGTGAACTGATCATTACCACCAAGTATCATCAAGTTTTGGTGAAAAAATGTTTGCTGAGATTTCAGCAAACTAGTAGTTTTTTGGAAGCTTGGCAACCCCTTTCAAACGAAAGTATTTTTCGCCAGTCTCTGCATGGGGTACTTCAAGAGGAAACAAACCATAGAGATAGAACTTAGAACTACTTCATTTGGTCAAGTTTCAAGGAGCTAGCACAAACCGTGTTTGATTTAGAATTCCAAACACATCTATCTATATAGCAGAAAACAGAGTGAAACCTAAAAATTCAAAGTGTTACTGGAAACGAACGCTTGAACCTAGAAGAGTGAAAGTTGGGCAGCCAAGTGGGATTAGTGAACTGATCATTACCACCAAGTATCATCAAGATTTGGTGAAAAAATGTTTGCTGAGATTTCAGCAAACTAGTAGTTTTTTGGAAGCTTGGCAACCCCTTTCAAACGAAAGTGTTTTTCGCCAGTCTCTGCATGGGGTACTTCAAGAGGAAACAAACCATAGAGATAGAACTTAGAACTACTTCATTTTGTCAAGTTTCACGGAGCTAGCACAAACCGTGTTTGATTCAGAGTTTCAAACACATCTATCTATATAGCAGAAAACAGAGTGAAAACTAAAAATTCAAAGTGTTACTGGAAACGAACGCTTGAACCTAGAAGAGTGAAAGTTGGGCAGCCAAGTGGGATTAGTGAACTGATCATTACCACCAAGTATCATCAAGTTTTGGTGAAAAAATGTTTGCTGAGATTTCAGCAAACTAGTAGTTTTTTGGACGCTTGGCAACCCCTTTCAAACGAAAGTGTTTTTCGCCAGTCTCTGCATGGGGTACTTCAAGAGGAAACAAACCATAGAGATAGAACTTAGAACTACTTCATTTGGTCAAGTTTCAAGGAGCTAGCACAAACCGTGTTTGATTTAGAATTCCAAACACATCTATCTATGTAGGAGAAAACAGAGTGAAACCTAAATATTCAAACTGTTACTGGAAATGAATGCTTCAACCTAGAAGAATAAAAATTGGATAGCAAAGTGGGATTAGTGAACTGATCATTACCACCAAGTATCATTAAGATTTGGTGAAAAACGTTTTGCTGAGATTTCAGCAAACTAGTAGTTTTTTGGAAGCTTGGCCACTTCTTTCAAACGAAAGTGTTTTTCGCCAGTCTCTGCATGGTGTACTTCAAGAGGAAACAAACCATAGAGATGGAACATAGAACTACTTCATTTGGTCAAGTTTCAAGGAGCTAGCACAAACCGTGTTTGATTTAGAGTTTCAAACACATCTATCTATATAGCAGAAAACAGAGTGAAACCTAAAAATTCAAAGTGTTACTGGAAACCAACGCTTGAACCTAGAAGAGTAAAAATTGGGCAGCCAAGTGGGATTAGTGAACTGATCATTACCACCAAGTATCATCAAGTTTTGGTGAAAAAATGTTTGCTGAGATTTCAGCAAACTAGTAGTTTTTTGGAAGCTTGGCAACCCCTTTCAAACGAAAGTGTTTTTCGCCAGTCTCTGCATGGGGTACTTCAAGAGGAAACAAACCATAGAGATTGAACTTAGAACTATTTCATTTTGTCAAGTTTCACGCAGCTAGCACAAACCGTGTTTGACTCAGAGTTTCAAACACATCTATCTATATAGCAGAAAACAGAGTGAAACCTAAAAATTCAAAGTGTTACTGGAAACGAACGCTTGAACCTGGAAGAGTGAAAGTTGGGCAGCCAAGTGGGATTAGTGAACTGATCATTACCACCAAGTATCATCAAGTTTTGGTGAAAAAATGTTTGCTGAGATTTCAGCAAATTAGTAGTTTTTTGGACGCTTGGCAACCCCTTTCAAACGAAAGTGTTTTTCGCCAGTCTCTGCATGGTGTACTTCATGAGGAAACAAACCATAGAGATGGAACATAGAACTACTTCATTTGGTCAAGTTTCAAGGTGCTAGCACAAACCGTGTTTGATTTAGATTTTCAAACACATCTATCTATGTAGCAGAAAACAGAGTGAAACCTAAAAATTCAAAGTGTTACTGGAAACGAACGCTTGAACCTAGAAGAGTAAAAATTGGGCAGCCAAGTGGGCTTAGTGAACTGATCATTACCACCAAGAATCATCAAGATTTGGTGAAAAAATGTTTGCTGAGATTTCAGCAAACTAGTAGTTTTTTGGAAGCTTGGCAACCCCTTTCAAACGAAAGTGTTTTGCGCCAGTCTCTGCATGGGGTACTTCAAGAGGAAACAAACCATAGAGATAGAACTTAGAACTACTTCATTTGATCAAGTTTCAAGGAGCTAGCACAAACCGTGTTTCATTCAGAGTTTCAAACACATATATCTATATAGCAGAAAACAGAGTGAAACCTAAAAATTCAAAGTGTTACTGGAAACGAACGCTTGAACCTAGAAGAGTGAAAGTTGGGCAGCCAAGTGGGATTAGTGAACTGATCATTACCACCAAGTATCATCAAGTTTTGGTGAAAAAATGTTTGCTGAGATTTCAGCAAACTAGTAGTTTTTTGGAAGCTTGGCAACCCCTTTCAAACGAAAGTGTTTTTCGCCAGTCTCTGCATGGGGTACTTCAAGAGGAAACAAACCATAGAGATAGAACTTAGAACTACTTCATTTGGTCAAGTTTCAAGGAGCTAGCACAAACCGTGTTTGATTTAGAATTCCAAACACATCTATCTATATAGCAGAAAACACAGTGAAACCTAAAAATTCAAAGTGTTACTGGAAACGAACGCTTGAACCTAGAAGAGTGAAAGTTGGGCAGCCAAGTGGGATTAGTGAACTGATCATTACCACCAAGTATCATCAAGATTTGGTGAAAAAATGTTTGCTGAGATTTCAGCAAACTAGTAGTTTTTTGGAAGCTTGGCAACCCCTTTCAAACGAAAGTGTTTTTCGCCAGTCTCTGCATGGGGTACTTCAAGAGGAAACAAACCATAGAGATAGAACTTAGAACTACTTCATTTTGTCAAGTTTCACGGAGCTAGCACAAACCGTGTTTGATTCAGAGTTTCAAACACATCTATCTATATAGGAGAAAACAGAGTGAAACCTAAAAATTCAAAGTGTTACTGGAAACGAACGCTTGAACCTAGAAGAGTGAAAGTTGGGCAGCCAAGTGGGATTAGTGAACTGATCATTACCACCAAGTATCATCAAGTTTTGGTGAAAAAATGTTTGCTGAGATTTCAGCAAACTAGTAGTTTTTTGGAAGCTTGGCAACCCCTTTAAAACGAAAGTGTTTTTCGCCAGTCTCTGCATGGGGTACTTCAAGAGGAAACAAACCATAGAGATAGAACTTAGAACTACTTCATTTGGTCAAGTTTCAAGGAGCTAGCACAAACCGTGTTTGATTCAGAGTTTCAAACACATCTATCTATATAGCAGAAAACAGAGTGAAACCTAAAAATTCAAAGTGTTACTGGAAACGAACGCTTGAACCTAGAAGAGTAAAAATTGGGCAGCCAAGTGGGCTTAGTGAACCGATCATTACCACCAATTATCATCAAGATTTGGTGAAAAAATATTTGCTGAGATTTCAGCAAACTAGTAGTTTTTTGGAAGCTTGGCAACCCCTTTCAAACGAAAGTGTTTTTCGCCAGTCTCTGCATGGGGTACTTCAAGAGGAAACAAACCATAGAGATAGAACTTAGAACTACTTCATTTGTTCAAGTTTCAAGGAGCTAGCACAAACAGTGTTTGATTTAGAATTCCAAACACAGCTATCTATGTAGCAGAAAACAGAGTGAAACCTAAAAATTCAAAGTGTTACTGGAAACGAACGCTTGAACCTAGAAGAGTAAAAATTGGGCAGCCAAGTGGGATTAGTGAACTGATCATTACCACCAAGTATCATCAAGATTTGGTGAAAAAATGTTTGCTGAGATTTCAGCAAACTAGTAGTTTTTTGGAAGCTTGGCAACCCCTTTCAAACGAAAGTGTTTTTCGCCAGTCTCTGCATGGGGTACTTCAAGAGGAAACAAACCATAGAGATAGAACTTAGAACTACTTCATTTGGTCAAGTTTCAAGGAGCTAGCACAAACCGTGTTTGATTTAGAATTCCAAACACATCTATCTATGTAGGAGAAAACAGAGTGAAACCTAAAACTTCAAACTGTTACTGGAAAAGAATGCTTCACCCTGGAAGAATAAATATTGGGTAGCCAAGTGGGATTAGTGAACTGATCATTACCACCAAGTATCATTAAGATTTGGTGAAAAATGTTTTGCTGAGATTTCAGCAAACTAGTAGTTTTTTGGAAGCTTGGCCACTTCTTTCAAACGAAAGTGTTTTTCGCCAGTCTCTGCATGGTGTACTTCAAGAGGAAACAAACCATAGAGATGGAACATAGAACTACTTCATTTAGTCAAGTTTCAAGGTGCTAGCACAAACCGTGTTTGATTTAGATTTTCAAACACATCTATCTATGTAGCAGAAAACAGAGTGAAACCTAAAAATTCAAAGTGTTACTGGAAACGAACGCTTGAACCTAGAAGAGTAAAAATTGGGCAGCCAAGTGGGCTTAGTGAACTGATCATTACCACCAAGTATCATCAAGATTTGGTGAAAAAATGTTTGCTGAGATTTCAGCAAACTAGTAGTTTTTTGGAAGCTTGGCAACCCCTTTCAAACGAAAGTGTTTTGCGCCAGTCTCTGCATGGGGTACTTCAAGAGGAAACAAACCATAGAGATAGAACTTAGAACTACTTCATTTGATCAAGTTTCAAGGAGCTAGCACAAACCGTGTTTGATTCAGAGTTTCAAACACATCTATCTATATAGCAGAAAACAGAGTGAAACCTAAAAATTCAAAGTGTTACTGGAAACGAACGCTTGAACCTAGAAGAGTGAAAGTTGGGCAGCCAAGTGGGATTAGTGAACTGATCATTACCACCAAGTATCATCAAGTTTTGGTGAAAAAATGTTTGCTGAGATTTCAGCAAACGAGTAGTTTTTTGGAAGCTTGGCAACCCCTTTTAAACGAAAGTGTTTTTCGCCAGTCTCTGCATGGGGTACTTCAAGAGGAAACAAACCATAGAGATAGAACTTAGAACTACTTCATTTGGTCAAGTTTCAAGGAGCTAGCACAAACCGTGTTTGATTTAGAATTCCAAACACATCTATCTATATAGCAGAAAACAGAGTGAAACCTAAAAATTCAAAGTGTTACTGGAAACGAACGCTTGAACCTAGAAGAGTGAAAGTTGGGCAGCCAAGTGGGATTAGTGAACTGATCATTACCACCAAGTATCATCAAGATTTGGTGAAAAAATGTTTGCTGAGATTTCAGCAAACTAGTAGTTTTTTGGAAGCTTGGCAACCCCTTTCAAACGAAAGTGTTTTTCGCCAGTCTCTGCATGGGGTACTTCAAGAGGAAACAAACCATAGAGATAGAACTTAGAACTACTTCATTTTGTCAAGTTTCACGGAGCTAGCACAAACCGTGTTTGATTCAGAGTTTCAAACACATCTATCTATATAGGAGAAAACAGAGTGAAACCTAAAAATTCAAAGTGTTACTGGAAACGAACGCTTGAACCTAGAAGAGTGAAAGTTGGGCAGCCAAGTGGGATTAGTGAACTGATCATTACCACCAAGTATCATCAAGTTTTGGTGAAAAAATGTTTGCTGAGATTTCAGCAAACTAGTAGTTTTTTGGAAGCTTGGCAACCCCTTTCAAACGAAAGTGTTTTTCGCCAGTCTCTGCATGGGGTACTTCAAGAGGAAACAAACCATAGAGATAGAACTTAGAACTACTTCATTTGGTCAAGTTTCAAGGAGCTAGCACAAACAGTGTTTGATTTAGAATTCCAAACACAGCTATCTATGTAGCAGAAAACAGAGTGAAACCTAAAAATTCAAAGTGTTACTGGAAACGAACGCTTGAACCTAGAAGAGTGAAAGTTGGGCAGCCAAGTGGGATTAGTGAACTGATCATTACCACCAAGTATCATCAAGATTTGGTGAAAAAATGTTTGCTGAGATTTCAGCAAACTAGTAGTTTTTTGGAAGCTTGGCAACCCTTTTCAAACGAAAGTGTTTTTCGCCACTTTCTGCATGGGGTACTTCAAGAGGAAACAAACCATAGAGATAGAACTTAGAACTACTTCATTTTGTCAAGTTTCAAGGAGCTAGCACAAACCGTGTTTGATTCAGAGTTTCAAACACATCTATCTATATAGCAGAAAACAGATTGAAACCTAAAAATTCAAATGTTACTGGAAACGAACGCTTGAACCTAGAAGAGTGAAAGTTGGGCAGCCAAGTGGGATTAGTGAACTGATCATTACCACCAAGTATCATCAAGTTTTGGTGAAAAAATGTTTGCTGAGATTTCAGCAAACTAGTAGTTTTTTGGACGCTTGGCAACCCCTTTCAAACGAAAGTGTTTTTCGCCAGTCTCTGCATGGGGTACTTCAAGAGGAAACAAACCATAGAGATAGAACTTAGAACTACTTCATTTGGTCAAGTATCAAGGAGCTAGCACAAACCGTGTTTGATTTAGAATTCCAAACACATCTATCTATATAGCAGAAAACAGAGTGAAACCTAAAAATTCAAAGTGTTACTGGAAACGAACGCTTGAACCTAGAAGAGAGAAAGTTGGGCAGCCAAGTGGGATTAGTGAACTGATCATTACCACCAAGTATCATCAAGTTTTGGTGAAAAAATGTTTGCTGAGATTTCAGCAAACTAGTAGTTTTTTGGAAGCTTGGCAACCCCTTTCAAACGAAAGTGTTTTTCGCCAGTCTCTGCATGGGGTACTTCAAGAGGAAACAAACCATAGAGATAGAACTTAGAACTACTTCATTTGGTCAAGTTTCAAGAAGCTTGCACAAACAGTGTTTGATTTAGAATTCAAAACACAGCTATCTATGTAGCAGAAAACAGAGTGAAACCTAAAAATTCAAAGTGTTACTGGAAACGAACGCTTGAACCTAGAAGAGTGAAAGTTGGGCAGCCAAGTGAGATTAGTGAACTGATCATTACCACCAAGTATCATCAAGATTTGGTGAAAAAATGTTTGCTGAGATTTCAGAAAACTAGTAGTTTTTTGGAAGCTTGGCAACCCCATTCAAACGAAAGTGTTTTTCGCCAGTTTCTGCATGGGGTACTTCAAGAGGAAACAAACCATAGAGATAGAACTTAGAACTACTTCATTTTGTCAAGTTTCAAGAAGCTAGCACAAACCGTGTTTGATTCAGAGTTTCAAACACATCTATCTATATAGCAGAAAACAGAGTGAAACCTAAAAATTCAAAGTGTTACTGGAAACGAACGCTTGAACCTAGAAGAGAGAAAGTTGGGCAGCCAAGTGGGATTAGTGAACTGATCATTACCACCAAGTATCATCAAGTTTTGGTGAAAAAATGTTTGCTGAGATTTCAGCAAACTAGTAGTTTTTTGGACGCTTGGCAACCCCTTTCAAACGAAAGTGTTTTTCGCCAGTCTCTGCATGGGGTACTTCAAGAGGAAACAAACCATAGAGATAGAACTTAGAACTACTTCATTTTTTCAAGTTTCAAGGAGCTAGCACAAACAGTGTTTGATTTAGAATTCCAAACACAGCTATCTATGTAGCAGAAAACAGAGTGAAACCTAAAAATTCAAAGTGTTACTGGAAACGAACGCTTGAACCTAGAAGAGTGAAAGTTGGGCAGCCAAGTGAGATTAGTGAACTGATCATTACCACCAAGTATCATCAAGATTTGGTGAAAAAATGTTTGCTGAGATTTCAGCAAACTAGTAGTTTTTTGGAAGCTTGGCAACCCCTTTCAAACGAAAGCGTTTGCGCCAGTCTCTGCATGGGGTATTTCAAGAGGAAACAAACCATAGAGATAGAACTTAGAACTTCTTCATTTGGTCAAGTTTCCAGGAGCTAGCACAAACCGTGTTTGATTTAGAGATTCAAACACATCTATCTATATAGCAGAAAACAGAGTGAAACCTAAAAATTCAAAGTGTTACTGGAAACGAACGCTTGAACCTAGAAGAGTAAAAATTGGGCAGCCAAGTGGCTTAGTGAACCTATCATTACCACCAATTATCATCAAGATTTGGTGAAAAAAATGTTTGCTGAGATTTCAGCAAACTAGTAGTTTTTTGGAAGCTTGGCAACCCCTTTCAAACGAAAGTGTTTTTCGCCAGTCTCTGCATGGGGTACTTCAAGAGGAATCAATCCATAGAGATAGAACTTAGAACTACTTCATTTGGTCAAGTTTCAAAAAGCTAGCACAAACCGTGTTTGATTTAGAATTCCAAACACATCTATCTATGTAGGAGAAAACAGAGTGAAACCTAAAACTTCAAACTGTTACTGGAAACGAATGCTTCAACCTAGAAGAATAAAAATTGGGTAGCCAAGTGGGATTAGTGAACTGATCATTACCACCAAGTATCATTAAGATTTGGTGAAAAAAGTTTTGCTGAGATTTCAGCAAACTAGTAGTTTTTGGAAGCTTGGCCACTTCTTTCAAACGAAAGAGTTTTTCACCAGTCTCTGCATGGTGTACTTCAAGAGGAAACAAACCATAGAGATGGAACATAGAACTACTTCATTTGGTCAAGTTTCAAGGAGCTAGCACAAACCGTGTTTGATTTAGAGTTTCAAACACATCTATCTATATAGCAGAAAACAGAGTGAAACCTAAAAATTCAAAGTGTTACTGGAAACGAACGCTTGAACCTAGAAGAGTAAAAATTGGGCAGCCAAGTGGGATTAGTGAACTGATCATTACCACCAAGTATCATCAAGATTTGGTGAAAAAATGTTTGCTGAGATTTCAGCAAACTAGTAGTTTTTTGGAAGCTTGGCAACCCCTTTCAAACGAAAGTGTTTTGCGCCAGTCTCTGCATGGGTATTTCAAATGGAAACAAACCATAGAGATAGAACTTAGAACTACTTCATTTGGTCAAGTTTCCAGGAGCTAGCACAAACCGTGTTTGATTTAGAGATTCAAACACATCTATCTATATAGCAGAAAACAGAGTGAAACCTAAAAATTCAAAGTGTTACTGGAAACGAACGCTTGAACCTAGAAGAGTAAAAATTGGGCAGCCAAGTGGGCTTAGTGAACCGATCATTACCACCAATTATCATCAAGATTTGGTGAAAAAATGTTTGCTGAGATTTCAGCAAACTAGTAGTTTTTTGGAAGCTTGGCAACCCCTTTCAAACGAAAGTGTTTTTCGCCAGTCTCTGCATGGGGTACTTCAAGAGGAAACAAACCATAGAGATAGAACTTAGAACTACTTTATTTGGTCAAGTTTCAAGGAGCTAGCACAAACAGTGTTTGATTTAGAATTCCAAACACAGCTATCTATGTAGCAGAAAACAGAGTAAAACCTAAAAATTCAAAGTGTTACTGGAAACGAACGCTTGAACCTAGAAGAGTAAAAATTGGGCAGCCAAGTGGGATTAGTGAACTGATCATTACCACCAAGTATCATCAAGATTTGGTGAAAAAATGTTTGCTGAGATTTCAGCAAACTAGTAGTTTTTTGGAAGCTTGGCAACCCCTTTCAAACGAAAGTGTTTTTCGCCAGTCTCTGCATGGGGTACTTCAAGAGGAAACAAACCATAGAGATAGAACTTAGAACTACTTCATTTGGTCAAGTTTCAAGGAGCTAGCACAAACAGTGTTTGATTTATAATTCCAAACACAGCTATCTATGTAGCAGAAAACAGAGTGAAACCTAAAAATTCAAAGTGTTACTGGAAACGAACGCTTGAACCTAGAAGAGTGAAAGTTGGGCAGCCAAGTGGGATTAGTGAACTGATCATTACCACCAAGTATCATCAAGTTTTGGTGAAAAAATGTTTGCTGAGATTTCAGCAAACTAGTAGTTTTTTGGAAGCTTGGCAACCCCTTTCAAACGAAAGTGTTTTTCGCCAGTCTCTGCATGGGGTACTTCAAGAGGAAACAAACCATAGAGATAGAACTTAGAACTACTTCATTTGGTCAAGTTTCAAGAAGCTTGCACAAACAGTGTTTGATTTAGAATTCAAAACACAGCTATCTATGTAGCAGAAAACAGAGTGAAACCTAAAAATTCAAAGTGTTACTGGAAACGAACGCTTGAACCTAGAAGAGTGAAAGTTGGGCAGCCAAGTGAGATTAGTGAACTGATCATTACCACCAAGTATCATCAAGATTTGGTGAAAAAATGTTTGCTGAGATTTCAGAAAACTAGTAGTTTTTTGGAAGCTTGGCAACCCCATTCAAACGAAAGTGTTTTTCGCCAGTTTCTGCATGGGGTACTTCAAGAGGAAACAAACCATAGAGATAGAACTTAGAACTACTTCATTTTGTCAAGTTTCAAGGAGCTAGCACAAACCGTGTTTGATTCAGAGTTTCAAACACATCTATCTATATAGCAGAAAACAGAGTGAAACCTAAAAATTCAAAGTGTTACTGGAAACGAACGCTTGAACCTAGAAGAGAGAAAGTTGGGCAGCCAAGTGGGATTAGTGAACTGATCATTACCACCAAGTATCATCAAGTTTTGGTGAAAAAATGTTTGCTGAGATTTCAGCAAACTAGTAGTTTTTTGGAAGCTTGGCAACCCCTTTCAAACGAAAGTGTTTTTCGCCAGTCTCTGCATGGGGTACTTCAAGAGGAAACAAACCATAGAGATAGAACTTAGAACTACTTCATTTTTTCAAGTTTCAAGGAGCTAGCACAAACAGTGTTTGATTTAGAATTCCAAACACAGCTATCTATGTAGCAGAAAACAGAGTGAAACCTAAAAATTCAAAGTGTTACTGGAAACGAACGCTTGAACCTAGAAGAGTGAAAGTTGGGCAGCCAAGTGAGATTAGTGAACTGATCATTACCACCAAGTATCATCAAGATTTGGTGAAAAAATGTTTGCTGAGATTTCAGCAAACTAGTAGTTTTTTGGAAGCTTGGCAACCCCTTTCAAACGAAAGTGTTTTGCGCCAGTCTCTGCATGGGGTATTTCAAGAGGAAACAAACCATAGAGATAGAACTTAGAACTTCTTCATTTGGTCAAGTTTCCAGGAGCTAGCACAAACCGTGTTTGATTTAGAGATTCAAACACATCTATCTATATAGCAGAAAACAGAGTGAAACCTAAAAATTCAAAGTGTTACTGGAAACGAACGCTTGAACCTAGAAAAGTAAAAATTGGGCAGCCAAGTGGGCTTAGTGAACCGATCATTACCACCAATTATCATCAAGATTTGGTGAAAAAATGTTTGCTGAGATTTCAGCAAACTAGTAGTTTTTTGGAAGCTTGGCAACCCCTTTCAAACGAAAGTGTTTTTCGCCAGTCTCTGCATGGGGTACTTCAAGAGGAAACAAACCATAGAGATAGAACTTAGAACTACTTTATTTGGTCAAGTTTCAAGGAGCTAGCACAAACAGTGTTTGATTTAGAATTCCAAACACAGCTATCTATGTAGCAGAAAACAGAGTGAAACCTAAAAATTCAAAGTGTTACTGGAAACGAACGCTTGAACCTAGAAGAGTAAAAATTGGGCAGCCAAGTGGGATTAGTGAACTGATCATTACCACCAAGTATCATCAAGATTTGGTGAAAAAATGTTTGCTGAGATTTCAGCAAACTAGTAGTTTTTTGGAAGCTTGGCAACCCCTTTCAAACGAAAGTGTTTTTCGCCAGTCTCTGCATGGGGTACTTCAAGAGGAAACAAACCATAGAGATAGAACTTAGAACTACTTCATTTGGTCAAGTTTCAAGGAGCTAGCACAAACAGTGTTTGATTTATAATTCCAAACACAGCTATCTATGTAGCAGAAAACAGAGTGAAACCTAAAAATTCAAAGTGTTACTGGAAACGAACGCTTGAACCTAGAAGAGTGAAAGTTGGGCAGCCAAGTGGGATTAGTGAACTGATCATTACCACCTAGTATCATCAAGATTTGGTGAAAAAATGTTTGCTGAGATTTCAGCAAACTAGTAGTTTTTTGGAAGCTTGGCAACCCCTTTCAAATGAAAGTGTTTTTCGCCAGTTTCTGCATGGGGTACTTCAAGAGGAAACAAACCATAGAGATAGAACTTAGAACATCTTCATTTTGTCAAGTTTCACAGAGCTAGCACAAACCGTGTTTGATTCAGAGTTTCAAACACATCTATCTATATAGCAGAAAACAGAGTGAAACCTAAAAATTCAAATGTTACTGGAAACGAACGCTTGAACCTAGAAGAGTGAAAGTTGGGCAGCCAAGTGGGATTAGTGAACTGATCATTACCACCAAGTATCATCAAGTTTTGGTGAAAAAATGTTTGCTGAGATTTCAGCAAACTAGTAGTTTTTTGGAAGCTTGGCAACCCCTTTCAAACGAAAGTGTTTTTCGCCAGTCTCTGCATGGGGTACTTCAAGAGGAAACAAACCATAGAGATAGAACTTAGAACTACTTCATTTGGTCAAGTATCAAGGAGCTAGCACAAACCGTGTTTGATTTAGAATTCCAAACACATCTATCTATATAGCAGAAAACAGAGTGAAACCTAAAAATTCAAAGTGTTACTGGAAACGAACGCTTGAACCTAGAAGAGAGAAAGTTGGGCAGCCAAGTGGGATTAGTGAACTCATCATTACCACCAAGTATCATCAAGTTTTGGTGAAAAAATGTTTGCTGAGATTTCAGCAAAGTAGTAGTTTTTTGGACGCTTGGCAACCCCTTTCAAACGAAAGTGTTTTTCGCCAGTCTCTGCATGGGGTACTTCAAGAGGAAACAAACCATAGAGATAGAACTTAGAACTACTTCATTTGGTCAAGTTTCAAGGAGCTAGCACAAACAGTGTTTGATTTAGAATTCCAAACACAGCTATCTATGTAGCAGAAAACAGAGTGAAACCTAAAAATTCAAAGTGTTACTGGAAACGAACGCTTGAACCTAGAAGAGTGAAAGTTGGGCAGCCAAGTGGGATTAGTGAACTGATCATTACCACCAAGTATCATCAAGATTTGGTGAAAAAATGTTTGCTGAGATTTCAGCAAACTAGTAGTTTTTTGGAAGCTTGGCAACCCCTTTCAAACGAAAGTGTTTTTCGCCAGTCTCTGCATGGGGTACTTCAAGAGGAAACAAACCATAGAGATAGAACTTAGAACTACTTCATTTTGTCAAGTTTCACGGAGCTAGCACAAACCGTGTTTGATTCAGAGTTTCAAACACATCTATCTATATAGCAGAAAACAGAGTGAAAACTAAAAATTCAAAGTGTTACTGGAAACGAACGCTTGAACCTAGAAGAGTGAAAGTTGGGCAGCCAAGTGGGATTAGTGAACTGATCATTACCACCAAGTATCATCAAGTTTTGGTGAAAAAATGTTTGCTGAGATTTCAGCAAACTAGTAGTTTTTTGGACGCTTGGCGACCCCTTTCAAACGAAAGTGTTTTTCGCCAGTCTCTGCATGGGGTACTTCAAGAGGAAACAAACCATAGAGATAGAACTTAGAACTACTTCATTTGGTCAAGTTTCAAGGAGCTAGCACAAACCGTGTTTGATTTAGAATTCCAAACACATCTATCTATGTAGGAGAAAACAGAGTGAAACCTAAATATTCAAACTGTTACTGGAAATGAATGCTTCAACCTAGAAGAATAAAAATTGGATAGCAAAGTGGGATTAGTGAACTGATCATTACCACCAAGTATCATTAAGATTTGGTGAAAAACGTTTGCTGAGATTTCAGCAAACTAGTAGTTTTTTGGAAGCTTGGCCACTTCTTTCAAACGAAAGTGTTTTTCGCCAGTCTCTGCATGGTGTACTTCAAGAGGAAACAAACCATAGAGATGGAACATAGAACTACTTCATTTGGTCAAGTTTCAAGGAGCTAGCACAAACCGTGTTTGATTTAGAGTTTCAAACACATCTATCTATATAGCAGAAAACAGAGTGAAACCTAAAAATTCAAAGTGTTACTGGAAACCAACGCTTGAACCTAGAAGAGTAAAAATTGGGCAGCCAAGTGGGATTAGTGAACTGATCATTACCACCAAGTATCATCAAGTTTTGGTGAAAAAATGTTTGCTGAGATTTCAGCAAACTAGTAGTTTTTTGGAAGCTTGGCAACCCCTTTCAAACGAAAGTGTTTTTCGCCAGTCTCTGCATGGGGTACTTCAAGAGGAAACAAACCATAGAGATTGAACTTAGAACTATTTCATTTTGTCAAGTTTCACGCAGCTAGCACAAACCGTGTTTGACTCAGAGTTTCAAACACATCTATCTATATAGCAGAAAACAGAGTGAAACCTAAAAATTCAAAGTGTTACTGGAAACGAACGCTTGAACCTGGAAGAGTGAAAGTTGGGCAGCCAAGTGGGATTAGTGAACTGATCATTACCACCAAGTATCATCAAGTTTTGGTGAAAAAATGTTTGCTGAGATTTCAGCAAATTAGTAGTTTTTTGGACGCTTGGCAACCCCTTTCAAACGAAAGTGTTTTTCGCCAGTCTCTGCATGGTGTACTTCATGAGGAAACAAACCATAGAGATGGAACATAGAACTACTTCATTTGGTCAAGTTTCAAGGTGCTAGCACAAACCGTGTTTGATTTAGATTTTCAAACACATCTATCTATGTAGCAGAAAACAGAGTGAAACCTAAAAATTCAAAGTGTTACTGGAAACGAACGCTTGAACCTAGAAGAGTAAAAATTGGGCAGCCAAGTGGGCTTAGTGAACTGATCATTACCACCAAGAATCATCAAGATTTGGTGAAAAAATGTTTGCTGAGATTTCAGCAAACTAGTAGTTTTTTGGAAGCTTGGCAACCCCTTTCAAACGAAAGTGTTTTGCGCCAGTCTCTGCATGGGGTACTTCAAGAGGAAACAAACCATAGAGATAGAACTTAGAACTACTTCATTTGATCAAGTTTCAAGGAGCTAGCACAAACCGTGTTTGATTCAGAGTTTCAAACACATATATCTATATAGCAGAAAACAGAGTGAAACCTAAAAATTCAAAGTGTTACTGGAAACGAACGCTTGAACCTAGAAGAGTGAAAGTTGGGCAGCCAAGTGGGATTAGTGAACTGATCATTACCACCAAGTATCATCAAGTTTTGGTGAAAAAATGTTTGCTGAGATTTCAGCAAACTAGTAGTTTTTTGGAAGCTTGGCAACCCCTTTCAAACGAAAGTGTTTTTCGCCAGTCTCTGCATGGGGTACTTCAAGAGGAAACAAACCATAGAGATAGAACTTAGAACTACTTCATTTGGTCAAGTTTCAAGGAGCTAGCACAAACCGTGTTTGATTTAGAATTCCAAACACATCTATCTATATAGCAGAAAACACAGTGAAACCTAAAAATTCAAAGTGTTACTGGAAACGAACGCTTGAACCTAGAAGAGTGAAAGTTGGGCAGCCAAGTGGGATTAGTGAACTGATCATTACCACCAAGTATCATCAAGATTTGGTGAAAAAATGTTTGCTGAGATTTCAGCAAACTAGTAGTTTTTTGGAAGCTTGGCAACCCCTTTCAAACGAAAGTGTTTTTCGCCAGTCTCTGCATGGGGTACTTCAAGAGGAAACAAACCATAGAGATAGAACTTAGAA
>NW_027516352.1:0-37470 GCF_048772815.1 Callospermophilus lateralis
AACAGAGGGAAACCTAAAAATAAAAACTGCTACTGTAAACGAACGCTTCAACCTAGAAGAACAAAATTTGGTGAGCCTAGTGGCATTTGTGTACTGATCATTACCACCACGTATTATCAAGATTGGGTGAAAAAATATTTGCTGGTATTTCAGAAACTCGTTATTTCTTACAAGCTTGGCAACCCCTTTCAATGAAAGTGCTGTTCTACACTTTGTGCCTAGGGCTACTTGAAGAGAAAACAAACCATAGAGACAAAACTGAGAACTCCTTTATTTTGTCAAGTTTCAAAGAGCTACTACAAACCATATTGGATTTAGAGTTCCAAATTCATCTATCTATATGGGAGAGAACAGAGTGAAACCTAAAAATAAAAACTGCTACTGTAAACGAACGCTTCAACCTAGAAGAACACAATTTGGTGAGCCAAGTGGCATTTGTGTACTGATCATTACCACCGCATATCTTCAAGATTGGGTGAAAAAATATTTGCTGGTATTTCGGAAACTCGTTAGTTCTTAGAAGGTTGGCAACCCCTCTCAATGAATGTGCTTTTCCCCAGTCTGTGCCTAGGGCTATTTGAAAAGGAAACAAACCATAGAGACAAAACTTAGAACTTTTTTATTTTGTCAAGTTTCAAAGAGCTACTACAAACCATGTTTGATTTAGAGTTCCAAATTCATCTATCTTTATAGGAGAGAACAGAGGGAAACCGAAAAATAAAAACTGCTACTGTAAACGAACACTTCAACCTAGAAGAGCAAAATTTGGTGAGCCAAGTGGGATTTGTGTACTTTTCATTACCACTAAGTATCATCAAGATTGGTTGAAAAAATATTTGCTGGTATTTCGGAAACCCGTGATTTCTTGGGAGCTTGGCAAACCCTTTCAATGAAAGTGCTTTTCCACAGTCTCTGCTTAGGGATACTTGAATAGGAAACAAATCATAGAGACAAAACTGGGAACTCCTTTATTTTCTCAAGTTTCAAAGAGCTACTACAAACCATGTTGGATTTAGAGTTCCAAATTAATCTATTTATATAGGAGAGACACCTAAAAATATAAACTGCTACTGTAAACGAACGCTTCAACCTAGAAGAACCAAATTTTGAGTCAAGTGGGATTTGTGTACTGATCATTACCACCAGTATATTCAAGATTGGTTGAAAAAATATTTGCTGGTATTTTGGAAACTTGTTATTTCTTAGAAGCTTGGCAACAACTCAAATGAAAGTGCTTTTCCACAGTCTGTGCCTAGGACTACTTGAAGAGGAAACAAACCATAGAGACAAAACTCAGAACTCCTTTATTTTGTCAAGTTTCAAAGAGCTACTACAAACCATGTTGGATTTAGTGTTTTAAATTCATCTATCTATATAGGAGAGAACAGAGTGAAACCTAAAAATAAAAACAGCTACTGTAAACGAATGCTTCAACCAAGAAGAACAAAATTTGGTGAGCCAAGTGGGATTTGTGTACTTATCATTACCACCAAGTACCATCAAGATTGGGTGAAAAATATTTGCTGGTAATTCGAAACTTGTAATTTCTTGGAAGCTTGGCAAGCCCTTTGTATAAAAGTGCTTTTCCACAGTCTCTGGTTAGGGCTACTTGAAGAGGAAACAAACCATAGAGACAAAACTGAGAACATTTTTATTTTGTCAAGTTTCAAAGATCTATTACAAACCATGTTGGATTTAGAGTTCCAAATTCATCTATCTATAAAGGAGAGAATAGAGGGAACCTAAAAATATAAACTCCTCTTGTAAACGAACGCTACAACCTCGAAGAACAAAATTTGGTGAGCCAAGTGGGATTTGTGTACTTGTCATTGACACCAAGTATCATCAAGATTGGGTGAAAAACTGTTTGCTGGTATTTCGGAACTCGTAATTTCTTGGAAGCTTGGCAACCCCTTTCAATGAAAGTGCTTTTCCACAGTCTCTGCTTAGGGATATTTGAGGAGGAAACAAATCATTGAAACAAAACTGAGATCTCCTTTATTTTGTCAAGTTTCAAAGAGCTACTACAAACCATGTTGGGATTTAGAGTTCCAATTCTTCTATCTATATAGGAGAGAACAGAGGGACACCTAAAAGTACAAACTGGTACTGTAAACGAACGCTTCAACTAGAAGTACAAAATTTGGTGAGTCAAGTCGAATTTGTGTACTGATCATTACCACCAGTATCATCAAGATTTGGTGAAAAATATTTGCTGGTATTTTGGAAACTCGTTATTTCTTAGAAGCTTGGCAACAACTCTCAATGAAAGTGCTTTTCCACAGTCTCTGCATAGGGCTACTTGAAGAGGAAACAATCATAGAGAAAAAACTGAGAACTCCTTTATTTTGTCAAGTTTCAAAGAGCTACTACAAACCATGTTGGATTTAGAGTTCCAAATTCAGCTATCTATATAGGAGAGAACAGAGGGAAAACTAAAATATAAACTGCTACTGTGAACGAACGCTTCAACCTAGAAAAACAAAATTTGGTGAGCCAAGTGACATTTGTGTACTTGTCATTACCACCAAGTATCATCAAGATTGGGTGAAAAAATATTTGCTGGTATTTCGGAAACTCGTTTTTCTTAGAAGCTTGGCAACCTCCCTATGAATGTGCTTTTCCCCATTCTGTGCCTAGGGCTATTTTAAGAGGAAACAAACCATAGAGACAAAACTGAGAACTTTTTTATTTTGTCACGTTTCAAAGAGCTACTACAAACCATGTTGGATTTAGAGTTCCAAATTCATCTATCTATATACGAGAGAACAGAGGGAAACCTAAAAATAAAAACTGCTACTGTAAACGAACGCTTCAACCTAGAAGAGCAAAATTTGGTGAGCCAAGTGGGATTTGTGTACTTGTCATTACCACCAAGTAACATCAAGATTGGGTGAAAAAATATTTGCTGGTATTTCGAAAACCAGTAATTTTTTGGGTGCTTGGCAAACACTTTCAATGAAAGTGCTTTTTCACAGTCTCTGCTAAGGGCTACTTGAAGAGGAAACAAATACAGAGACAAAACTGAGAACTCCTTTATTTTTTCAAGTTTCAAAGAGATACTACAAACCATGTTGGATTTAGAGTTCCAAATTCAGCTATTTATATAGGAGAGAACAGAGGAAAACTAAAATATAAACTGCTACTGTAACCGAAAGCTTCAACCTAGAAGAACCGAATTTTGAGTCAAGTGGGATTTGTGTACTGATCATTACCACCACGTATCATCAAGATTGGGTGAAAAAATATTTGCTGGTATTTCGAAAACTCGTTATTTCTTAGAAGCTTGGCAACCCCTCTCAATGAAAGTGCTCTTCCACAGTCTGTGCATAGGGCTACTTGAAGAGGAAACAATCCATAAAGACAAAACTGAGAACTCCTTTATTTTGTCAAGTTTCAAAGAGCTACTACAAACCCTGTTGGATTTAGAGTTCCAAATTCATCTATCTATATAGGAGAGAACAGATTGAAACCTAAAAATAAAAACTGCTACTGTAAACGAACGCTTCAACCTAGTAGAACAAAAGTTGGTGAGCCAAGTGGGATTTGTGTACGTGTCATTACCACCAAGTATCATCAAGATTGGGTGAAAAAATATTTGCTAATATTTCGGAAACACGTAATTTCTTGGAATCTTGGCAACCCCTTTCAATGGAAGTGCTTTTCCACAGTTTCTGCTTAGGGCTACTTGAAGAGGAAACAAATCATAGAGACAAAACTGAGCACTAAATTTTGTCAAGTTTCAAAGAGCTACTAAAAACCTTGTTGGATTTAGAGTTCCAAATTCATCTATCTATATAGGAGAGAACAGAGGGAAACCTAAAAATAAAAACTGCTACTGTAAACGAACACTTAAAAGTAGAAGAACAAAATTTGGTGAGCCAAGTGGGATTTGTGTTCTGATCATTACCACCAAGTATCATCAAGATTGGGTGAAAAAATATTTGCTTGTATTTCGGAAACTCGTTATATCTTAGAAGCTTGGCAACCCCTTTCAATGAAAGTGCTTTTCTACAGTTTGTGCCTAGGGCTACTTTAAGAGGAAACAAACCATAGAGACAAAACTGAGAACTCCTTTATTTTGTCACGTTTCAAAGAGCTACTACAAACCACGTTGGATTTAGAGTTCCAATTTCATCTATTTATATGGGATAGAACAGAGTGAAACCTAAAAATAAAACTGCTTCTGTAAACGAACGCTTCAACCTAGAAGAACAATATTTGGTGAGCCAAGTGGGATTTGTGTACCGATCATTACCACCAAGTATAATCAAGATTGGGTGAAAACATATTTGCTGGTATTTCGGAAACTCGTTATTTCTTAGAAGCTTGGCAAACCCTTTCAATGAAAGTGCTTTTCTACAGTTTGTGCCTAGGGCTAATTGAAGAGGAAACAAACCATAGAGACAAAACAGAGAACTCCTTTATTTTGTCAAGTTTCAAAGAGCTACTACAAACCATGTTGGAATTAGAGTTCCAAATTCATCTATCTACATAGGAGAGAACAGGGTGAAACCTAAACATAAAAAGTGCTACTGTAAACGAACGCTTCAACCTAGAAGAACACAATTTGGTGAGCCAAGTGGGATTTGTGTACTGATCATTACCACCAAGTATCATCAAGATTGGGTGAAAAAATATTTGCTGGTATTTCAGAAACTCGTTATTTCTTAGAAGCTTGGCAACCCTCTCAATGAAGGTGCTTTTCCTATTCTGTGCCTAGGGCTATTTGAAGAGGAAACAAACCATAGAGACAAAACTGAGAACATTTTTATTTTGTCAAGTTTCAAAGAGCTACTACAAACCATGTTGGATTTAGAGTTCCAAATTCATCTATCTATATACGAGAGAACAGAGGGAAACCTAAATATAAGAACTGCTACTGTAAACGAACGCTTCAACCTAGAAGAGCAAAATTTGGTGAGCCAAGTGGGATTTGTGTACTTATAATTACCACCACGTTCATCAAGATTGCGTGAAAAAAATATTTGCTGGTATTTCGGAAATCCGTAATTTTTGGGAGCTTGGCAAACCCTTTCAATGAAAGTGCTTTTCCTCAGTCTCTGCTTAGGGCTACTTGAAGAGGACAAATCATAGAGACAAAACTGAGAACTCCTTTATTTAGTCAAGTTTTAAAGAGCTACTACAAACCATGTTGGATTTAGAGTTCCAAATTCAGCTATTTATATAGTAGAGAACATCGGGAAATCTAAAAATATAAACTGCTACTGTAAACGAACGCTTCAACCTAGAAGAACAAAATGTCGTGAGCCAAGTGGGATTTGTTTACTTGTCATTACCACCAAGTATCATCAAGATTGGGTGAAAAAATATTTGCTGGTATTTCGGAAACTCGTTATTTCTTAGAAGCCTGGCAACCCCTCTCAATGAAAGTGCTTTTCCACAGTCTCTGCCTAGGTCTACTTGAAGAGGAAACAAAACATAGAGACAAAACTGAGTACTTCTTCATTTTTGTCAAGTTTCAAAGAGCTACTAATATCCATGTTGGATTTGAGTTCCAAATTCATCTATCTATATAAAAAAGAACAGAGTGAAAAGTAAAAAGAAAACTGCTACTGTAAACGAACGCTTCAACCTAGAAGAACAAAATTTGGTGAGCCAAGTGGGATTTGTGTTCCGATCATTACGACCACGTATCATCAAGATTGGGGGAAAAAATATTTGCTGGTATTTCGGAAACTCGTTATATCTTAGAAGCTTTGCAACCCTTTCAATGAAATTGCTTTTCTACAGTTTGTGCCTAGGGCTACTTTAAGAGGAAACAAACCATAGAGAAAAACTGAGAACTCCTTTATTTTGTCATTCTTCAAAGAGCTACTACAAACCATGTTGGATTGAGAGTTCCAAATTCATCTATCTATATAGGAGAGAACAGAGAGAAACCTAAATTAAAACTGCTACTATAAACGAACGCTTCAACCTAGAGAGCAAAATTTGGTGAGCCAAGTGGGATTTGTGTACTTGTCATTACCACCAAGTATCATCAATATTGGGTGAAAAAATATTTGCTGGTATTTCGGAAACTCGTTATTTCTTAGAAGCCTGGCAACCCCTCTCAATGAAAGTGCTTTTCCACAGTCTCTGCCTAGGGCTACTTGAAGAGGAAACAAACATAGAGACAAAACTGAGAACTTCTTCATTTTGTCATGTTTCAAAGAGCTACTAAAATCCATGATGGATTTGAGTTCCAAATTCATCTATCTCTATAAAAGAGAACGGAGTGAAACCTAAAAATAAAAACTGCTACTGTAAACGAAGGCTTCAACCTAGAAGAACAAAATTTGGTGAGCCAAGTGGAATTTGTGTACTGATCATTACCACCACGTATTATCAAGATTGGGTGAAAAAACATTTGCTGGTATTTCGAAAACTCGTTATTTCTTAGAAGCTTGGCAACCCCTCTCAATGAAAGTGCTTTTCCAAGTCTGTGTATAGGGCTACTTGAAGAGGAAACAATCCATAGAGACAAAACTGAGAACTCCTTTATTTTGTCAAGTTTCAAAGAGCTACTACCCAAACCCTGTTGGATTTAGAGTTCCAAATTCATCTATCTATATAATAGAGAACAGAGTGAAACCTAAAAATAAAAACTGCTACTGTAAACGAACGCTTCAACCTAGAAGAACAAAATTTGGTGAGCCAAGTAGGATTTGTGTACTTGTCATTACCACCAAGTATCATCAAGATTGTGTGAAAAATATTTGCTAGTATTTCGGAAACACGTAATTTCTTGGAAGCTTGGCAACCCCTTTCAATGGAAGTGCTTTTCCACAGTCTTTTCTGGGCTACTTGAAGAGGAAACAAATCATAGAGACAAAACGGAGCACTACTTTTTGTCAAGTTTCAAAGAGCTACTAAAAACCTTGTTGGATATAGAGTTCCAAATTCATCATCTATATAGGAGAGAACAAGGTGAAACCTAAAAATAAAAACTGCTACTGTAAACGAACGCTTCAACCTAGAAGAAAAAAATTTGGTGAGCCAAGTGGGATTTGTGTTCCGATCATTACCACCAAGTATCATCAAGATTGGGTGAAAAAACATTTGCTGGTATTTCGGAAACTCGTTATATCTTAGAAGCTTGGCAACCCCTTTCAATGAAAGTGCTTTTCTACAGTTTGTGCCTAGGGCTAGTTTAAGAGGAAACAAAGAGTGACAAAACTGAGAACTCCTTTATTTTGTCAAGTTTCAAAGAGCTACACAAACCACGTTGGATTTAGAGTTCCAATTTCATCTATTTATATGTGAGAGAACAGAGTGAAACCTAAAAATAAAAACTGCTACTGTAAATGAACGCTTCAACCTTGAAGAACACAATTTAGTGAGCCAAGTGGCATTTGTGAACTGATCATTACCACCACGGATCATCAAGATTGGGTGAAAAAATATTTGCTGGTATTTCAGAAACTTGTTATTTCTTAGAAGCTTGGCAACTCCTCTCAATGATTGTGCTTTTCCCCACTCTGTGCCTAGGGCTATTTGAAGATGAAACAAACCATAGAGACAAAACTGAGAACTTTTTTATTTTGTCAAGCTTCAAAGAGCTACTACAAACCATGTTGGATTTAGAGTTCCAAATTCATCTATCTATATAGGAGAGAACAGAGAGAAACCTAAAAATAAAAACTGCTACTGTAATCGAACGCTTCAACCTAGAAGAGCAAAATTTGTGAGCCAAGTGGGATTTGTGTACTTGTCATTACGACCAAGTATCATCAAGATTGGGTGAAAAAATATTTGCTGGTATTTCGGATACTCGTTATTTCTTAGAAGCCTGGCAACCAATCTCAATGAAAGTGCTTTTCCACATCTGTGCCTAGGGCTACTTGAAAAGGAAACAAAACATACAGACAAAACTGAGAACTCCTTCCTTTTTTTCAAGTATCAAAGAGCTACTACAAAGTATGTTGGATTTAGAGTTCCAAATTCATGTATCTATATAAAAGAGAACAGAGTGGAACCTAAAAATAAATACTTCTATTGTAAACAAACACTTCAACCTAGAAGAACAAAATTTGGTGAGCCAAGTGGTATTTGTGTACTGATTATTACCACGAAGTATCATCAAGATTCGGTGAAAAAATACTTGCTGGTATATCGGAAACTCGATATTTCTTAGAAGCTTGGGAAACCCTCTGAATGAAAGTGCTTTTCCACAGTCTGTACCTAGGGCTACTTGAAGAGGAAACAAACCATAGAGACAAAACTGAGAACTCCTTTATTTTGTCAAGTTTCAAAGAGCTACTACAAACCATGTTGCATTTAGAGTTCCAAATTCATCTAACTATATAGGAGAGAACAGAGGGAGAAATAAAAATAAAAAAATGCTACTGTAAACTAACGCTTCAAACTAGAAGAACAAAATTTGGTGAGTCAAGTGGGATTTGCGTACCGATCATTACCACCATGTATCATCAAGATTGGGTGAAAAAATATTTGCTGGTATTTCGGAAACTTGTTATTTCTTAGAAGCTTGTCAACCCCTCTCAATAGATGTGCTTTTCCCCAGTCTGTGCCTAGGGCTATTTAAAGAGGAAACAAACCATAGAGACAAAACTGAGAACTTTTTTATTTTGTCAAGTTTCAAAGAGCTACTACAAACCATGTTGGATTTAGAGTTCCATTCATCTATCTATATATGAGAGAACAGAGGGAAACCTAAAAATAAAAACTGCTACTGTAAACGAACGCTTCAACCTAGAAGAGCAAAATTTGGTGAGCCAAGTGGGAATTGTGTACTTCTCATTACCACCAAGTATCATCAAGATTGGGTGAAAAAATATATGCTGGTATTTCAGAATCCCATAAATACGTGGGAGCTTGGCAAACCCTTTCAATGAAAGTGCTTTTCCACAGTCTGTGCCTAGGGCTACTTGAAGAGGAAACTAACCATAGAGACAAAACTGATAACTCCTTCATTTTGTCAAGTTTCAAATAGCTACTACAAACCATGTTGGATTTAGAGTTCCAAATTCATCTATCTATATAAAAGAGAACAGAGTGAAACCTAAAAATAAAAACTGCTATTTTACACGAACGCTTCAACCTAGAAGAAGAAAATTTGGTGAGCCAAGTAGGAATTGTGTACTTGTAATTACCACCAAGTATCATCAAGATTGGGTGAAAATATATTTGCTGGTATTTCGGAAACCCGTAATTTTTTTGGAGCTTGGCAAACACTTTCAATGAAAGTGCTTTTCCCCAGTTTCTGCTTAGGGCTACTTGAAGAGGAAACAAACCATAGAGACAAAACTGAGAACTCCTTTATTTTGTCAAGTTTCAAAGAGCTACTACAAACCATGTTGGATTTAGAGTTCCAAATTCATCTATCTATATGGGAGAGAACAGAGTGAAACCTAAAAATAAAAACTGCTACTGTAAACGAAAGCTTCAACCTAGAAGAACACAGTTTTTTGAGTCAAGTGGGATTTCTGTACTGATCATTACCACCAAGTATCATCACGATTGGGTGAAAAAATATTTGCTGGTATTTTGGAAACTCGTTATTTGTTAGAAGCTTGGCAACCCTCTCAATGAAAGTGCTTTTCCACAGTCTGTGCCTAGGGCTACTTGAAGAGGAATCAAACCATAGAGACAAAACTGAGAACTCCTTTATTTTGTCAAGTTTCAAAGAGCTACTAAAAATCATGTTGGATTTAGAGTTCCAAATTCATCTATCTATATAGGAGAGAACAGAGTGAGACCTAAAAATAAAAACTGCTACTGTAAACGAACGCTTCAACCTAGAAGAAGAAAATTTGGTGAGCCAAGTGGGATTTGTGTACTTGTCATTAACACCAAGTATCATCAAGATTGGGTGAAACAATATTTGCTGGTATTTTGGAAACTCGTAATTTCTTGGAAGCTTGGCAACCCCTTTCAATGAAAGTGCTTTTCCACAGTCTCTGCTTAGGGCTACTTGAAGAGGAAACAAATCAGAGAGACAAAACTGAGAACTCCTTTATTTTGTCAAGTTTCAAAGAGCTACTACAAACCATGTTGGATTTAGAGTTCCAAATTCATCTATCTATATAGGAGAGAAGAGAGGGACACCTTAAAATATAAACTGCAACTGTAAACGAACGCCTCATCCTAGAAGAACCAAATTTGGTGAGTCAAGTGGGATTGGTGTGCTGATCATTACCCCCAAGTATCATCAATATTGGGTGAAAAAATATTTGCTGGTATTTCGAAAACTCATTATTTCTTTAAAGCTTGGCAACCCCTCTCAATGAAAGTGCTTTTCCACAGTCTGTGCCTAGGGCTTCTTGAAAAAGAAACAAACCATAGAGACAAAACTGAGAACTATTTTATTTTGTCAAGTTTCAAAAAGATACTACAAACCATGTTGGATTTAGAGTTCCAAATTCATCTATCTATATAGGAGAGAACAAAGTGAACCCTAAAAATAAAAACTGCTACTCTAATTGAACGCTTCAACCTCGAAGAACAAAATTTGGTGAGCCAAGTGGTATTTGTGTTCTGATCATTACCACCAAGTATCATCAAGATTGGATGAAAAAATATTTCCTGGTAATTCAGAAACTCGTTATTTCTTAAAAGCTTGTGAAACCCTCAATGAATGTGCTTTTCCACAGTCTGTGCCAAGGGCTACTTGAAGAGGAAACAAACCATAGAGACAAAACTCAAAACTCCTTTATTTTATGAAGCTTCAAAGAGGTACTAAAAACCATGTTGGATTTAGCGTTCCAATTTCATCTATCTATATAGGAGAGAATTGAGTGAAACCTAAAAATAAAAACTGCTACTGTAAACGAACGCTTCAACCTCGAAGAACAAAATTAGGTGAGCTAAGTGGGATTTGTGTACTTGTCATTAACACCAAGTATCATCAAGATTGGGTGAAACAATGTTTGCTTGTAATTCGGAAACTCGTAATTTCTTGGAAGCTTGGCAACCCCTCTCAATGAAAGTGCTTTTCCTCTGTTTCTGCTTAAGGCTACTTGAAGAGGAAACAAATAATAGAGACAAAACTGAGAACTCCTTTATTTTTTTCAAGTTTCAAAGAGCTACTACAAACCATGTTGGATTTAGAGTTCCAAATTAATATATCTATATAGGAGAGAACAGAGGGACACGTAAAAATATAAACTGCTACTGTAAACGAACGCTTCAACCTAGAAGAACCAAATTTGTTGAGTCAAGTGGGATTTGTGTACTGATCATTACCACCAAGTATCATCAAGATTGGGTGAAAAAATATTTGCTGGTATTTTGGAAACTCGTTATTTCTTAGAGGCTTGGGATACTCTCTCAATGAAAGTTCTTTTTACAGTCTGTGCCTAGTTCTACTTGAAGAGGAAACAAACCATACAGACAAAACTGAGAAATCCTTTATTTTGTCAAGTTTCAAAGAGCTACTACAAACCAAGTTGGAGTTAGTGTTCCAAATTCATCTATTTGTATAGAAGAGAACAGAGTGAAACCTAAATATAAAAACTGCTACTTAGACGAACGCTTCAACCTAGAAGAGGAAAATTTGGTGAGCCAAGTGGGATTTGTGTACTTGTAATTACCACTAAGTATCATCAAGATTGGGTGAAAAAATATTTCCCGGTATTTCGGAAACCCGTAATATTTTGGGAGCTTGGCAAAACCTTTCAATGAAAGTGCTTTTCCACAGTCTCTGCTTAGGGCTACTTGAAGAGGACAAATCATAGAGACAAAACTGATAACTCCTTTATATTGTCAAGTTTCAAAGAGCTACTACAAACCATGTTGGATTTAGAGTTCCAAATTCATCTATCTATATATTAGAGAGCAGAGGGACACCTAAAAATATAAACTGCTACTGTAAACGAATGCTTCAACCTAGAACAACAAAATTTGGTGAGCCAAGTGGCATTTGTGTACTTGTCATTACCACCAACTATCATCAAGATTGGGTGAAAAAATAATTGCTGGTATTTCAGAATCTCGTTATTTCTTAGAAGCCTGGCAACCCCTCTCAATGAAAGTGCTTTTCCACAGTCTCTGCCTAGTGCTACTTGAAGAGGAAACAAAACATAGAGACAAAACTGAGAACTTCTTCATTTTGTCAAGTTTCAAAGAGCTACTAAAATCCATGTTGGATTTGAGTTCCAAATTCATCTATCTATATAAAAAAGAACAGAGTGAAACCTAAAAATAAAAACTGCTACTGTAAACGAACGCTTTAACCTTGAAGAAAAAAATGTGGTGAGCCAAGTGGGATTTGTGTACTGATCATTACCACCACGTATCATCAAGATTGGGTGAAAAAAAATTTGCTGGTATTTCGAAAACTCGTTATTTCTTAGAAGCTTGGCAACCCCTCTCAATGAAAGTGCTTTTCCACAGTCTGTGCATAGGGCTACTTGAAGAGGAAACAATCCATAGAGACAAAACTGATAACTCCTTTATTTTGTCAAGTTTCAAGAGCTACTACAAAACATGTTTTATTTAGAGTTCCAAATTCTTCTATCTATATAGGAGAGAACAGAGTGAAACCTAAAAATAAAAACTGCTACTGTAAACGAACGCTTCAACCTAGAAGAACAAAATTTGGTGAGCCAAGTGGGAATTGTGTACCTGTCATTACCCCCAAGTATCATCAAGATTGGGTGAAAAAATATTTGCTGGTATTTCAGAAACACGTAATTTCTTGGAAGCTTGGCAACCCTTTTCAATGGAAGTGTTTTCCACAGTCTCTGCCTGGGCTACTTGAAGAGGAAACAAATCATAGAGACAAAATGAGCACTACTTTTTGTCAAATTTCAAAGAGCTACTACAAACCATGTTGGATTAATAGTTCCAAATTCATCTATCTATATAGGAGAGAACAAAGTGAAACCTAAAAATAAAAACTCCTACTCTAATCGAACGCTTCAACCTCGAAGAACAAAATTTGGTGTGCCAAGTGGTATTTGTGTACTGATCATTACCACCAGTATCATCAAGATTGGGTGAAAAAATATTTCCTGGTATTTCGGAAACTCGTTATTTCTTAAAAGCTTGTGAAACCATTCAATGAAAGTGCTTTTCCACAGTCTGTGCCAAGGGCTACGTGAAGAGGAAACAAACCATAGAGACAAAACTCAAAACTCCTTTATTTTATGAAGCTTCAAAGAGGTACTAAAAACCATGTTGGATTTAGAGTTCCAAATTCATCTATCTATATAGGAGAGAACTGAGTGATCCTAAAAATAAAAACTGCTACTCTAATCGAACGCTTCAACCTCGAAGAACAAAATTAGGTGAGCTAAGTGGGATTTGTGTACTTGTCATTAACACCAAGTATCATCAAGATTGGGTGAAACAATGTTTGCTGGTAATTCAGAAACTCGTAATTTCTTGGAAGCTTGGCAACCCCTCTCAATGAAAGTGCTTTTCCTCTGTTTCTGCTTAAGGCTACTTGAAGAGGAAACAAATAATAGAGACAAAACTGAGAACTCCTTTATTTTTTCAAGTTTCAAAGAGCTACTACAAACCATGTTGGATTTAGAGTTCCAAATTAATATATCTATATAGGAGAGAACAGAGGGACATGTAAAAATATAAACTGCTACTGTAAACGAACGCTTCAACCTAGAAGAACCAAATTTGTTGAGTCAAGTGGGATTTGTGTACTGATCATTACCACCAAGTATCATCAAGATTGGGTGAAAAAATATTTGCTGGTATTTTGGAAACTCGTTATTTCCTAGAGGCTTGGGATACCCTCTCAATGAAAGTTCTTTTCCACAGTCTGTGCCTAGGGCTACTTGAAGAGGAAACAAACCATAAAGACAAAACTGAGAAATCCTCTATTTTTTCACGTTTCAAAGAGCTACTATAAACCAAGTTGGATTTAGAGTTCCAAATTCATCTATCTATATAGAAGAGAACAGCGTGAAACCTAAATATAAAAACTGCTACTTAGACGAACGCTTCAACCTAGAAGACCAAAATTTGGTGAGCCAAGTGGGATTTGTGTACTTGTAATTACCACTAAGTATCATCAAGATTGGGTGAAAAAATATTTGCTGGTATTTCGGAAACCCGTAATTTTTTGGGAGCTTGGCAAACCCTTTCAATGAAAGTGCTTTTCCACAGTCTCTGCTTAGGGCTACTTGAAGAGGACAAATCATAAAGACAAAACTGAGAACTCCTTTATATTGTCAAGTTTCAAAGAGCTACTACAAACCATGTTGGATTTAGAGTTCCAAATTCATCTATCTATATAGGAGAGAGCAGAGGGACACCTAAAAATATAAACTGCTACTGTAAATGAACGCATCAACCTAGAACAACAAAATTTGGTGAGCCAAGTGGCATTTGTGTACTTGTCATTACCACCAAGTATCATCAAGATTGGGTGAAAAAATAATTGCTGGTATTTCGGAAAATCGTTATTTCTTAGAAGCCTGGCAACCCCTCTCAATGAAAGTGCTTTTCCACAGTCTCTGCCTAGTGCTACTTGAAGAGGAAACAAAACATAGAGACAAAACTGAGAACTTCTTCATTTTGTCAAGTTTCAAAGAGCTACTAAAATCCATGTTGGATTTGAGTTCCAAATTCATCTATCTATATAATAAAGAACAGAGTGAAAAATAAAAATAAAAACTGCTACTGTAAACGAACGCTTTAACCTAGAAGAAAAAAATGTGGTGAGCCAAGTGGGATTTGTGTACTGATCATTACCACCACATATCATCAAGATTGGGTGAAAAAATATTTGCTGGTATTTCGAAAACTCGTTATTTCTTAGAAGCTTGGCAACCCCTCTCAATGAAAGTGCTTTTCCACTGTCTGTGCATAGGGCTACTTGAAGAGGAAACAATCCATAGAGACAAAACTGAGAACTTTTATATTTTGTCAAGTTTCAAGAGCTACTACAAAACATGTTTTATTTAGAGTTCCAAATTCTTCTATCTATATAGGAGAGAACAGAGTGAAACCTAAAAATAAAAACTGCTACTGTAAACGAACGCTTGAACCTAGAAGAACAAAATTTGGTGAGCCAAGTGGGATTTGTGTACTTGTCATTACCCCCAAGTATCATCAAGATTGGGTGAAAAAATATTTGCTGGTATTTCAGAAACACGTAATTTCTTGGAAGATTGGTAACCCATTTCAATGGAAGTGTTTTCCACAGACTCTGCCTGGGCTACTTGAAGAGGAAACAAATCATAGAGACAAAACTGAGCACTACTTTTTGTCAAGTTTCAAAGAGCTACTACAAATCTTTTTGCATTTAGAGTTCCAAATTCATCTATCTATATAGGAGAGAACAAAGTGAAACCTAAAAATAAAAACTGCTACTGTAAACGAACGCTTCAACCTCGAAGAACAAAATTTGGTGAGCCAAGTGGGATTTGTGTACTGATCATTACCACCATGTATCATCAAGATTGGGTGAAAAAATATTTGCTGGTATTTCGGAAACTCGTTATTTCTTTTACGCTTGGCAACTCCTTTCAACGAAAGTGCTTTTCCACAGTCTCTGTTTAGGGCTACTTTAATAGGAAACAAATCATAGAGACAAAACTGAGAACTACTTTTTTTTGTCAAGTTTCAAAGCGCTACTACAAACCATGCAGGATTTAGAGTTCCAAATTCAGCTATCTACATAGGAGAGAACAGAGGGACACCTAAAAATATAAACTGCTACAGTAAACGAACGCTTCAACCTAGAAGAACACAGTTTGGTGAGTCAAGTGGGATTTGTGTACTGATCATTACCACCAAGTATCATCAAGATTGGGTGAAAAAATATTTGCTGGTATTTTGGAAACTCGTTATTTGTTAGAAGCATGGCAACCCCTCTCAATGAAAGTGCTTTTCCACAGTCTGTGCCTAGGGCTACTTGAAGAGGAATCAAACCATAGAGACAAAACTGAGAACTCTTTTATTTTGTCACGTTTGAAAGATCTACTACAAACCATGTTGGATTTAGAGTTCCAAATTCATCTATCTATATAGGATAGAACAGAGTGAAACCTAAAAATAAAAACTGCTACTGTAAACGAACGCTTCAACCTAGAAGAACAAAATTTCGTGAGCCAAGTGGGATTTGTGTACTTGTAATTACCACCAAGTATCACCAAGATTGGGTGAAAAAATATTTGCTGGTATTTTGGAAACTCGTTATTACTTAGAACTCGAAATTTCTTGGAAGCTTGGCAAACCCTTTCAATGAAAGTGCTTTTCCACAGTCTCTGCTTAGGTCTACTTGAAGAGGAAACAAATCATAGAGACAAAACTGAGAACTCCTTTATGTTGTCAAGTTTCAAAGAGCTACTACAAACGAAGTTGGATTTAGAGTTCCAAATTCATCTATCTATATAGGAGAGAACAGAGGGACACCTAAAAATATAAACTGCTACTGTAAACGAACGCTTCAACCTAAATGAACAAAATAGGGTGACTCAAGTGGGATTTGTGTACTGATCATTACCACCAGGTATCATCAAGAATGGGTGAAAAAATATTTGCTGGTATTTTGGAAACTCGTTATTACTTAGAAGATTGGCAACCCCTCTCAATGAAAGTGCTTTTCCAAAGTCTGTGCCTAGTGCTACTTGAAGAGGAAACAAACCATAGAGACAAAACTGAGAACTCCTTTATTTTGTCAAGTTTCAAAGAGCTACTACAAACCATGTTGGATTTAGAGTTCCAAATTCAGCTATCTATATAGAAGAGAGCAGAAGGAAACCTAAAAATATAAACTGCTACTGTAAAGTAACGCTTCAACCTAGAAGAACAAAATTTGGTGAGCCAAGTGCGATTTGTGTACTTGTCCTTACCACCAAGTATCATCCAGATTGGGTGAAAAAATATTTGCTGGTATTTCGGAAACTCGATATTTCTTAGAATCTTGGCAACCCCTCTCAATCAATGTGCTTTTCCCCAGTCTGTGCCTAGGGCTATTTGAAGAGGAAACAAACCATAGAGACAAAACTGAGAACTTTTTTCTTTTGTGAAGTTTCAAAAAGCTACTACAAACCATGTTGGATTTAGAGTTCCAAATTCATCTATCTATACAAAGAGAACAGAGTGAAACCTAAAAATAAAAACTGCTACTGTAAACAAACTCTTCAACCAAGAAGAACACAATTTGGTGAGCCAAGAGGGATTTGTGTACTTGTCATTACCACCGAGTATCATCAAGATTGGGTGAAAAAATATTTGCTGGTATTTCGGAAACTCGTTATTTCTTAGAAGCTTGGGAAACCCTCTCAATGAAAGTGCTTTTCCACAGTCCATGCCTAGGGCTACTTGAAGAGGAAACAAACCATAGAGACAAAACTGAGAATTCCTTTATTTTATGAAGTTTCAAAGAGGTAGTACAAACCATGTTGGATTTAGAGTTGCAAATTCATCTATCTATATAGGAGAGAACTGAGTGAAACCTAAAAATAAAAACTGCTACTGTAAACGAACGCTTCAACCTCGAAGAACAAAATTTGGTGAGCCAAGTGGGATTTGTGTACTTCTCATTAATACCAAGTATCATCAAGATTGGGTGAAAAACTGTTTGCTGGTATTTCGGAAACTTGTAATTTCTTGGAAGCTTGGCAACCCCTTTCAATGAAAGTGCTTTTCCACATTCTCTGATTAGGGATACTTGAGGAGGAAACAAATAATAGAGACAAAACTGAGAACTCCGTTATTTTGTCAAGTTTCAAAGAGCTACTACAAACCATGTTGGATTTATTGTTCCAAATTCATCTATCTATATAGGAGAGAACAGAGGGACACCTAAAATTATAAACTGCTACTGTAAACGAACGCTTCAACCTAGAAGAACCGATTTTGGTGAGTCAAGTTGAATTTGTGTACTGATCATTACCACCAGTATCATCAAGATTGGGTGAAAAAATATTTGCTGATATTTTGGAAACTCGTTATTTCTTAAAAGCTTGAAAACAACTCTCAATGTACGTGCTTTTCCAATGTCTGTGCCTAGGGCTACTTGAAGAGGAAACAAACCATAGAGATAAAACTGAGAACTCCTTTATTTTGTCAAGTTTCAAAGAGCTACTACAAACCATGTTGGATTTAGAGTTCCAAATTCATCTATCTATATGGGAGAGAACAGAGTAAAACCTAAATATAAAAACTGCTACTGTAAACGAACGCTTCATCATAGAAGACCACAATTTGGTGAGCCAAGTGCCATTTGTGTACTGATCATTACCACCACGTATCATCAAGATTGGGTGGAAAAATATTTGCTGGTATTTCCGAAACTCGTTATTTCTTAGAAGCTTGGCAACTCCTTTCAATGAAAGTGCTTTTCCACAGTCTCTGCTTAGGGCTACTTGAAGAGGAAAGAAATCATAGAGACAAAACTGAGAACTACTTTTTTTTTGTCAAGTTTCAAAGAGCTAGTACAAACCATGTTGGATTTAGAGTTCCAAATTCAGCTATCTATATAGGAGAGAACAGAGGGAAACCTAAAAATAAAAATTGCTACTTTAAACGAACGCTTCAAATTAGAAGAACAATATTTGGTGAGTCAAGTGGGATTTGTGTACCGATCATTACCACCAAGTATCATCAAGATTGGGTGAAAAAAATGTTTGCTGGTATTTCAGAAACTCGTTATTTCTTAGAAGCTTGGCAACCCCTCTCAATGAAAGTGCTTTTCCACAATCTGTGCCTAGGGCTACTTGAAGAGGAAACAAACCATAGAGACAAAACTAAGAACTCCTTTATTTTGCCAAGTTCAAAGAGCTACTACAAACCATGTTGAATTTAGATTTCCAAATTCATCTATCTATATAGGAGAGAACAAAATGAAAGCTAAAAATAAAAACTGCTACTGTAAACGAACGCTTCAACCGAGAAGAACAAAATTTGGTGAGCCAAGTGGGATTTGTGTAATTGTCATTACGACCACGTATCATCAAGATTGGGTGAAAAAGTATTTGCTGCTATTTCGGAAACTCGTAATTTCTTGGAAGCTTGGCAACCCCTTTTATTGAAAGTGCTTTTCCACAGTCTCTGTTTATGGCTACTTGGAGAGAAAACAAATCATAGAGACAAAACTGAGAACTCCTCTATTTTTTCAAGTTTCAAAGAGCTACAAAAAACCATGTTTGATTTAGAGCTCCAAATTCATCTATCTATCTATAAGAGAGTACAGAGAAATACCTAAAAAAATAAACTGCTATTGTAAACGAACGCTTCAAACTAGAAGAACAAAATTTGGTGAGTCAAGTGGGAATTGTGTACCCATCATTACCACGAAGTATCATCAACATTGGGGGAAAAAATATTTGCTGGTATTTCGGAAACTCGTTATTTCTTAGAAGCTTTGCCACCCGTAAAAATGAAAGTGGTTTTCCACAGTCTGTGCCTAGGGCTACTTGAAGAGGAAACAAACCATAGAGACCAAACTGAGAACTCCTTTATTTTGTCAGGTTTCAAAGAGCTACTACAAACCATGTTGGATTTAGAGTTCCAAATTCATCTATCTATATAGGAGAGAACACAGTGAAACCTAAAATTAAAAACAGCTATTGTAAAGAACGCTTCAACCGAGAATAACAAAATTTGGTGAGCCAAGTGGGATTTGTGTACTTGTCATTACCACCACTTATCATCAAGATTGGGTGAAAAAGTATTTGCTGGTATTTCGGAAACTCGTAATTTCTTGGAAGCTTGGCAACCCCTTTCAATGAAAGTGCTTTTCCACAGTCTGTGCCTAGGGCTACTTTAAGAGGATACAAACCATAGAGAAAAAACTGAGAACTAATTTATTTTGTCAAGTTTCAAAGAGCTACTACAAACTATGTTGGATTTAGAGTTCCAAATTTTTCGATCTATATAAGAGAGAACAGAGTGATACCTAAAAATAAAAATGCTACTGTAAATGAACGCTTCAACCTAGAAGAACATAATTTGGTGAGCCAAGTGGAATTTGTGTACTTGTCATTACCACCTAGTATCATCAAGTTTGGGTGAAAAAATATTTCCTGGTATTTCGGAAACTCTTAATTTCTTGGAAGCTTGGCAACCCCTTTCAATGAAAGTGCTTTTCCACAGTCTCTGCTTAGGGCTACTTGAAGATTAAACAAACCATAGAGACAATAAGGAGAACTCCTTTATTTGGTCAAGTTTCAAAGACCTACTAAAACCTTGTTGGATTTAGAGTTCCAAATTCATGTATCTATATAGAAGAGAACAGAGGGAAACCTAAATATAAAAACTGCTACTGTAGACAAACGCTTCAACCTAGAAGAACAAAATTTGGTGAGCAAAGTGGGATTGTTGTACGGATCATTACCACCAGGTATCATCGAGATTGGGTGAAAAATATTTGCTGGTATTTCGGAAATTCGTTTTTTCTTAGAAGCTTGGCAACCCCTCTAAAAGAAAGTGCTTTTCCACAGTCTGTGCCTAGGGCTTCTTGAAGAGGAAACAAACCATACAGACCAAACTGAGAACTCCTTTATTTTGTCAGGTTTCAAAGAGCTACTACAAACCATGTTGGATTTAGAGTTCCAAATTCATCTATCTATATAGGAGAGAACACAGTGAAACCTAAAATTAAAAACAGCTATTGTAAAGAACGCTTCAACCGAGAATAACAAAATTTGGTGAGCCAAGTGGGATTTGTGTACTTGTCATTACCACCACTTATCATCAAGATTGGGTGAAAAAGTATTTGCTGGTATTTCGGAAACTCGTAATTTCTTGGAAGCTTGGCAACCCCTTTCAATGAAAGTGCTTTTCCACAGTCTGTGCCTAGGGCTACTTTAAGAGGATACAAACCATAGAGAAAAAACTGAGAACTAATTTATTTTGTCAAGTTTCAAAGAGCTACTACAAACTATGTTGGATTTAGAGTTCCAAATTTTTCGATCTATATAAGAGAGAACAGAGTGATACCTAAAAATAAAAATGCTACTGTAAATGAACGCTTCAACCTAGAAGAACATAATTTGGTGAGCCAAGTGGAATTTGTGTACTTGTCATTACCACCTAGTATCATCAAGTTTGGGTGAAAAAATATTTGCTGGTATTTCGGAAACTCGTAATTTCTTGGAAGCTTGGCAACCCCTTTCAATGAAAGTGCTTTTCCACTGTCTCTGTTTAGGGCTACTTGAAGATTAAACAAACCATAGAGACAATAAGGAGAACTCCTTTATTTGGTCAAGTTTCAAAGACCTACTAAAACCTTGTTGGATTTAGAGTTCCAAATTCATGTATCTATATAGAAGAGAACAGAGGGAAACCTAAATATAAAAACTGCTACTGTAGACGAACGCTTCAACCTAGAAGAACAAAATTTGGTGAGCAAAGTGGGATTGTTGTACGGATCATTACCACCAAGTATCATCAAGATTGGGTGAAAAATATTTGCTGGTATTTCGGAAATTCGTTTTTTCTTAGAAGCTTGGCAACCCCTCTAAATGAAAGTGCTTTTCCACAGTCTGTGCCTAGGGCTACTTGAAGAGGAAACAAACCATAGAGACAAAACTGAGAACGCCTTTATTTTGTCAAGTTTCAAAGACCTACTACAAACCACGTTGGATCTAGAGTACCAAATTCATCTATCTATATAGGAGAGAACAAAGTAAAACCTAAAAATTAAAACTGCTACTGAAAACGAACGCTTCAACCTAGAAGAACAAAATTTCGTGAGCCAAGTGGGATTTGTGTACTTGTCATTACCACCAAGTATCATCAAGATTGGGTGAAAAAATATTTGCTGGTATTTCCGAAACTCGTTATTTCTTCGAATCTTGGCAAACCCTTTCAATGAAAGTGCTTTTCCACTGTCTCTGTTTAGGGCTACTTGAAGAGGAAACAAATCATAGAGACAAAACTGACACCTACTTTTTTTGTCAAGTTTCAAAGAGCTACTACAAACCATGTTGGATTTAGAGTTCCAAATTCAGCTATCTATATAGGAGAGGACAGAGTGAAACCTAAATATAAAAACTGCTGCTGTAAATGAACGCTTAAACCTAGAAGAACAAAATTTGGTGAGCCTAGTCGGATTTGTGCACTGATCATTACCACCTAATATCATCAAGATTGGGTGAAAAAATATTTGCGGGTATTTTGGAATCTTGTTATTTCTTAGAAACTTGGCAACCCCTCTTAATGAAAGTGCTTTTCCACAGTCTGTGCCTAGGTCTACTTGAAGAGGAAACAAACCATAGAGACAAAACTGAGAACTCCTTTATTTTGTCAAGTTTCAAAGAGCTACTACAAACCATGTTGGATTTAGAGTTCCAAATTCATCTATCTATATAGGAGAGAACAAAGAGAAACCTAAAAATAAAAACTGCTACTGTAAATTAACGCTTCAACCTAGAAGAACCAAATTTGGTGAGGCAAGTGGGATTCGTGTTCTGATCATTACACCAAGCATCATCAAGATTGGGTGAAAAAATGTTTGCTGGTATTTCTGAAACTCGTTTTATCTTAGAAGCTTTACAACCCCTCTCAATGAAAGTGCTTTTCCACAGTCTGTGCCTAGGGCTACTTGAAGAGGAAACAGACCATAGAGACAAAACTGACAACGCCTTTTTTTTGTCAAGTTTCAAAGAGCTACTAAAAACCATGTTGGATTTAGTGTTCCAAATTCATCTATCTATATAGGAGAGAACAGAGGGAAACCTAAAAATATAAACTGCTACTGTAAATGAATGCGTCAACCTAGAAGAACAAAATTTGGTGAGTCAACTGGGATTTGTGTACAGATCATTACCACAAAGTATCATCCAGTTTGGGTGAAAAAATATTTGCTGGTATTTCGGAAACTCGTTATTTCTTAGAAGCTTGGCAACTCCTTTCAATGAAAGTGCTTTTCCACAGTCTGTGCCTAGGGCTACTTGAAGAGGAATCAAACCATAGAGACCAAACTGAGAACTCCTTTATTTTTCAAGTTTCAAAGAGCTACTACTAACCATGTAAGATTTAGAGTTCCAAATTCATCTATCTATATAGGAGAAAACAGAGTGAAACCAAAAATAAAAACTGCTACTGTAAACGAACGCTTCAAACTAGAGGAACAAAACTTCGTGAGCCAAGTGGGATTTGAGTACTTGTCATTACCACCAAGTATCATCAAGATTGGGTGAAAAAATATTTGCTAGTATTTCAGAAACTCGTAATTTCTTGAAAGCTTGGCAACCCCTTTCAATGAAAGGGCTTTTCCACATTCTCTGCTTAGCGCTACTTGAAGAGGAAACAAACCATAGAGACAATACTGAGAACTCCTTTATTTTGTGAAGTTTCAAAAAGCTACTACAAACCATATTGGATTTAGAGTTCCAAATTCATCTATCTATATAAGAGAGTGCAGAGAGAAACCTAAATATAAAAACTGCTACTGTAGACGAACGCTTAAACCTAGAAGAACAAAATTTGGTGAGCCAAGTGGCATTGTGGACTGATCATTACCACCAAGTATCATCAAGATTGGGTGAAAAAATATTTGCTGGAATTTTGGAAACTCGTAATTTCTTGGAAGCTGGCAACCCCTTTCAATGAAAGTGCTTTTCCACTGTCTCTGCTTAGGGCTACTTGAACAGGAAACAAGCCATAGAGACAAAACTGAGAACTCCTTTATTTAGTCAAGTATCAAAGAGCTACTACAAACCATGTTGGATTTAGAGTTCCAAATTCATCTATCTATATAAGAGAGAACAGAGTGAAACCTAAATATACAAACTGCTACTGTAGACAAACGCTTAAACCTAGAAGAACAAAATTTGTTGAGCAAAGTGCGATTTGTGGACTTATCATTACCACCAAGTATCATCAAGATTGGGTGAAAAAATATTTGCTGGTGTTTTGGAAACTCGTTATTTCGTAGAAGCTTGGCAACCCCTCCCAATGAAAGTGCTTTTCCACAGTCTGTGCTTAAGGCTACTTGAAGAGGAAACAAACCTTAAATACAAAACTGAGAACTCCTTTATTTTGTCAAGATTCAAAGAGCTACTACAAACCATGTTGGATTTAGAGTTCCAAATTCATCTACCTCTATAGAAGAGAACAGAGTGAACCCTAAATATAAAAACTGCTACTGTAGACGAACGCTTCAACCTAGAAGAATAAAATTTAGTGAGCCAAGTGGGATTTGTGTACTGATCATTACCACCAAGTATCATCAAGATTGGTGAAAAAATATTTGCTGGTATTTCGGGAAAATCGTTATTTCGTAGAACCTTGACAACCCCTCTCAATGAAAGTGCTTTGCCACTGTCTCTGCCCAGGGCTACTTGAAGAGGAAACAAACCATAGAGACAAAACTGAGAACTACCATTTTTGTGAAGTTTCAAAGAGCTAGTACAAACCATGTTGGATTTAGAGTTCCAAATTCATCTATCTATATAGGAGAGAACAGAGGGAAACCTAAATATAAAAACGACTACTGTAGACGAACGCTTCAACCTAGAAGAACAAAATTTGGTTACCAAGTGGGATTTGTGTACTTGTCATTACCCCAAGTATCATCAAGATTGGGTGAAAAAATATATGATGGTATTTCGGAAACTCATAATTTCTTGGAAGCTTGGCAACCCCTTTCACTGAAAGTGCTTTTTCACAGTCTCTGCTTAAGGCTACTTGAAGAGGAAACAATCCATAGAGACAAAACTGAGAACAACTTTTTTTTGTCAAGTTTTAAAGAGCGACTACAAACCATGTTGGATTTAGAGTTCCAAATTCATCTATCTATATAGGAGAGAACAGAGGGAAACCTAAATATAAAAACGACTACTGTAGACGAACGCTTGAACCTAGCGAACAAAATTTGGTGAGCCAAGTGGGATTTGTGTACTGATCATTACCACCAAGTATCATCAAGATTGGGTGAAAAAATATTTGCTGGTATTTCGGAAAATCGTTATTTCTTAGAACCTTGACAACCCCTCTCAATGAAAGTGCTTTACCACTGTCTCTGCCCAGGGCTACTTGAAGAGGAAACAAACCATAGAGACAAAACTGAGAACTACCATTTTTGTGAAGTTTCAAAGAGCTAGTACAAACCATGTTGGATTTAGAGTTCCAAATTCATCTATCTATATAGGAGAGAACAGAGGGAAAGCTAAATATAAAAACGACTACTGTAGACGAACGCTTCAACCTAGAAGAATAAAATTTGGTGAGTCAAGTGGGATTTGTGTACTGATCATTACCAAAAAGTATCATCAAGATTGGGAGAAAAAATACTTGCTGGTACTTCTGAAACTAGTTATTTCTTAGAAGCTTGGCAACACCTCTCAATGAAAGTGCTTTTCCACATTATGTGACTTGGGGTAATTGAAGAGGAAAAAACCATAGAGACAAAACTGAGCACTCATTTATTTTGTCAAGATTCAAAGAGCTACTACAAACCATGTTGGATTTAGAGTTGCAAATTCATCTATCTATATAGGAGAGAACAGAGGGAAACCTAAAAATATAAATTGCTACTGTAAAAGAACGCTTCAACCTAGAAGAACAAAATTTGGTGAGTCAAGTGGGATTTGTGTACAGATCATTACCACCAAGTATCATCAAGATTGGGTTAAAAAATATTTGCTGGTATTCGGAAACTCTTTATTTCTTGGAAGCTTGGCAACCCCTTTAAATGAAAGTCCTTGTCCACAGTCTCTGCTTAAGGCTACTTGAAGAGGAAACAAACCATAGAGACAAAACTGAGAACTACATATTTTGTCAAGTTTCAAAGAGCGACTACAAACCATGTTGGATTTAGAGTTCCAAATTCATCTATCTATATAGGAGAGAACAGAGGGAAACTTAAATATAAAAACGACTACTGTAGATGAACGCTTCAACCTAGAAGAACAAAATTTGGTGAGCCAAGTGGGATTTGTGTACTGATCATTACCACCAAGTATCATCAAGATTGGGTGAAAAAATATTTGCTGGTATTTCGGAAACTCGTTATTTCTTAGAAGCTTGGCAACCCCTCTCAATGAAAGTGCTTTTCCATGGTCTGTGCCTAGGGCTACTTGAAGAGGAAACAAACCATAGAGACAAAACTGAGAACTCCTTTATTTTGTCAAGTTTCAAAGAGCTACTACAAACCATGTTGGATTTAGAGTTCCAAATTCATCTATCTATATAGGAGAGAACAGAGTGAAACCAAAAATAAAAACTGCAACTGTAAACGAACGTTTCCACCTAGAAGAACAAAATTTGGTGAGCCAAGTGGGATTTGTCTACTTGTCATTAACACCACATATCATCAAGATTGGGTGAAAAAATATTTGCTGGTGTTTTGGAAACTCGTAATTTATTGGAAGATTGGCAACCCCTTTTAATGAAAGAGCTTTTCCACAGTCTCTGCTTAGGGCTACGTGAAGAAAAAACAAACCATAGAGACAAAATTGAGAACTCCTTTATTTTGTCAAGTCAAAGAGCTACTACAAACCATGTTGGATTTAGAGTTCCAATACCATCTATCTATATAGGAGAGAACAGAGTGAAACCTAAACATAAAAACTGCTACTGTAGATGAACGCTTCAACCTAGAAGATCAAAATTTGGTGACCCAAGTGAGATTTGTGTACTGATCATTACCACGAAGGATCATCAAGATTGGGTGAAAAAATATTTGCTGGTATTTTGGAAAATCGTTATTTCTTAGATGCTTGGCAACCCCTCTCAATGTAAGTGCTTTACCACAGTTTGTGCCTTGGACTGCTTGAAGAGGAAACAAACCATAAAGACAAAACTGAGAACTCCTTTATTTTGTCAAGTTTCAAGAGCTACTACAAACCATGTTGAATTTAGAGTTCCAAATTCATCTATCTATATAGGAGAGAACAGAGGGAAACCTAAATATAAAAACGACTACTGTAGACGAACGCTTCAACCTAGAAGAACAAAATTTGGTGAGCCAAGTGGGATTTGTGTACTTGTCATTACCACCACGTATCCTCAAGATTGGGTGAAAAAATATTTGCTTGTATTTCGGAAACTCGTAATTTATTGGAAGCTTGGTAACCCCTTTTAATGAAACTGCTTTTCCACAGTCTGTCCCTAGGGCTACTTGAAGAGGAAACAAACCATAGAGACAAAACTGAGAACTACTTTATTTTTTCAAGTTTCAAAGAGCTACTACAAACCATGTGGGATTTAGAGTTCCAAATTCATCTATCTATATAGGAGAGAACAAAGGGAAACCTAAAAATATAAACTGCTCCTTTAAAGGAACGCTTCAACCTAGAAGAGCAAAATTTGGTGAGCCAAGTGGGATTTGTGTACCGATCATTACCACCACGTATAATAAAGTTTGGGTGAAAAAATATTTGCTGGTATTTCGGAAACTCGTAATTTCTTGGAAGCTTGGCAACCCCTTTCAATGAAAGTGCTTTTCCACAGTCTCTGCGTAGGGCTACTTGAAGAGGAAACAAATCATAGAGACAAAACTGAGAACTACTTTTTTTGTCAACTTTCAAAGAGCTACTACAAACCATGTTGGATTTAGAGTTCCAAATTCATCTATCTATATAGGAGAGAACAGAGTGAAACCAAAAATAAAAACTGCAACTGTAAACGAACGTTTCCACCTAGAAGAACAAAATTTGGTGAGCCAAGTGGGATTTGTGTACTTGTCATTAACACCACATATCATCAAGATTGGGTGAAAAAATATTTGCTGGTGTTTCGGAAACTCGTAATTTATTGGAAGCTTGGCAACCCCTTTAAATGAAAGAGCTTTTCCACAGTCTCTGCTTAGGGCTACTTGAAGAAAAAACAACCCATAGAGACAAAATTGAGGACTCCTTTATTTTGTCAAGTCAAAGAGCTACTACAAACCATGTTGGATTTAGAGTTCCAATACCATCTATCTATATAGGAGAGAACAGAGTGAAACCTAAACATAAAAACTGCTACTGTAGATGAACGCTTCAACCTAGAAGATCAAAATTTGGTGACCCAAGTGAGATTTGTGTACTGATCATTACCACGAAGGATCATCAAGATTGGGTGAAAAAATATTTGCTGGTATTTTGGAAACTCGTTATTTCTTAGATGCTTGGCAACCCCTCTCAATGTAAGTGCTTTACCACAGTTTGTGCCTTGGAATGCTTGAAGAGGAAACAAACCATAAAGACAAAACTGAGAACTCCTTTATTTTGTCAAGTTTCAAGAGCTACTACAAACCATGTTGAATTTAGAGTTCCAAATTCATCTATCTATATAGGAGAGAACAGAGGGAAACCTAAATATAAAAACGACTACTGTAGACGAACGCTTCAACCTAGAAGAACAAAATTTGGTGAGCCAAGTGGGATTTGTGTACTTGTCATTACCACCACGTATCATCAAGATTGGGTGAAAAAATATTTGCTTGTATTTCGGAAACTCGTAATCTATTGGAAGCTTGGTAACCCCTTTTAATGAAAGTGCTTTTCCACAGTCTGTGCCTAGGGCTACTTGAAGAGGAAACAAACCATAGAGACAAAACTGAGAACTACTTTATTTTGTCAAGTTTCAAAGAGCTACTACAAACCATGTTGGATTTAGAGTTCCAAATTCATCTAGCTATATAGGAGAGAACAGAGTGAAACCTAAAAATAAAAACTGCTACTTGAAACGAACGCTTCAACCTAGAAGAACAAAATTTGGTGAGCAATGTAAGATTTGTTTACTTGTCATTGCCACCACGTATCATAAAGTTTGGGTGAAAAAGTATTTGCTGGTATTTGGAAACTTGTAATTTCTTGGAAGCTTGTCAACCCCTGTCAATGAAAGTGCTTTTCCACAGTCTCTGCTTAGGGCTACTTGTAGAGGAAACAAATTATAGAGACAAAACTGAGAACTCTTTATTTTGTCAAGTTCAAAAGCTACTACAAACCATGTTGGATTTAGAGTTCCAAATTCATCTATCTATATAGGAGAGAACAGAGGGAAACCTAAAAATAAAAACTGCTACTTGAAACGAACGCTTCAACCTAGAAGAACAAAATTTGGTGAGTCAAGTGGGATTTGTGTACCGATCATTACCACCAAGTATCATCAAGATTGGGTGAAAAAATATTTGCTGGTATTTCGGAAACTCATTATTTCTTGGAAGCTTGGCAACCCCTTTCAATGAAAGTGCTTTTCCACAGTCTCTGCTTAAGGCTACTTGAAGAGGAAACAAACCATAGAGACAAAACTGAGAACTACATTTTTTTGTCAAGTTTCAAAGAGCGACTACAAACCATGTTGGATTTAGAGTTCCAAATTCATCTATCTATATAGGAGAGAACAGAGGGAAACCTAAATATAAAAACGACTACTGTAGACGAACGTTTCAACCTAGAATAACAAAATTTGGTGAGCCAAGTGGGATTGGTGTACCGATCGTTGCCACCACGTATCATAAAGATTGGGTGAAAAAATATTTGCTGGTATTTCGTAAACTCGTTATTTCTTAGAAGCTTGGCAACACCTCTCAGTGAAAGTGCTTTTCCATGGCCTGTGCCTAGGGCTACTTGAAGAGGAAACAATCCATAGAGACAAAACTGAGAACTCCTTTTTTTTGTCAAGTTTCAAAGAGCTACTACAAACCATGTTGGATTTAGAGTTCCAAATTCATCTATCTATATAGGAGAGAACAGAGGGAAACCTAAAAATAAAAACTGCTACTTGAAAGGAACGCTTCAACCTAGAAGAACAAAATTTGATGAGCCATGTAGGATTTGTGTACTTGTCATTGCCACCACGTATCATAAAGATTGGGTGAAAAAATATTTGCTGGTATTTCGGAAACTCGTTATTTCTTAGAAGCTTGGCAACCTCTCTCAATGAAAGTGCTTTTCCACAGTCTGTGCCTAGGGCTACTTAAGAGGATACAAACCATATTGACAAAACTGAGAACTACTTTATTTTGTCAAGTTTCAAAGAACTAGTAAAAACCATGTTGGATTTAGAGTTCCAAATTCATCTATCTATATAGGAGTGAACAGAGTGAAACTTAATATTATAACTGCTACTATAGACGAAGACTTAAACATAGAAGAACAAAACTTGGTGAGCCAAGTGGGATTTGTGTACCGATCATTACCACCACGTATAATAAAGTTTGGGTGAAAAAATATTTGCTGGTATTTCGGAAACTCGTAATTTCTTGGAAGCTTGGCAACCCCTTTCAATGAAAGTGCTTTTCCACCGTCTCTGCTTAGGGGTACTTGAAGAGGAAACAAATCATAGAGAGAAAACTGAGAACTACTTTTTTTTTGTCAAGTTTCAAAGAGCTACTACAAACCATGTTGGATTTACAGTTCCAAATTCATCTATCTATATAGGAGAGAACAGAGTGAAACCTAAAAATAAAAACTGCTACTTGAAACGAACGCTTCAACCTAGAAGAACAAAATTTGGTGAGCCATGTAGGATTTGTTTACTTGTCATTGCCACCACGTATCATAAAGATTGGGTGAAAAAGTATTTGCTGGTATTTGGAAACTCGTAATTTCTTGGAAGCTTGTCAACCCCTGTCAATGAAAGTGCTTTTCCACAGTCTCTGCTTAGGGCTACTTGAAGAGGAAACAAATTATAGAGACAAAACTGAGCACTCCTTTATTTTGTCAAGTTTCAAAAGCCACTACAAACCATGTTGGATTTACAGTTCCAAATTCATCTATCTATATAGGAGAGAACAGAGGGAAACCTAAAAATATAAACTGCTGCTGTAAAAGAACGCTTCAACCTAGAAGAACAAAATTTGGTGAGTCAAGTGGGATTTGTGTACCGATCATTACCACCAAGTATCATCAAGATTGGGTGAAAAAATATTTGCTGGTATTTCGGAAACTCGTTATTTCTTGGAAGCTTGGCAACCCCTTTCTATGAAAGTGCTTTTCCACAGTCTCTGCTTAAGGCTACTTGAAGAGGAAACAAACCATAGAGACAAAACTGAGAACTACATTTTTTGTCAAGTTTCAAAGAGCGACTACAAACCATGTTGGATTTAGAGTTCCAAATTCATCTATCTATATAGGAGAGAACAGAGGGAAACCTAAATATAAAAACGACTACTGTAGACGAACGCTTCAACCTAGAAGAACAAAATTTGGTGAGCCAAGTGGGATTTGTGTACCGATCATTGCCACCACGTATCATAACGATTGGGTGAAAAAATATTTGCTGGTATTTCGTAAACTCGTTATTTCTTAGAAGCTTGTCAACCCCTGTCAATGAAAGTGCTTTTCCATGGTCTGTGCCTAGGGCTACTTGAAGAGGAAACAAACCATAGAGACAAAACTGAGAACTCCTTTATTTTGTCAATTTTCAAAGAGCTACTACAAACCATGTTGGATTTAGAGTTCCAAATTCATCTATTTATATAGGAGAGAACAGAAAGAAACCTAAAAATAAAAACTGCTACTTGAAACGAACGCTTCAACCTAGAAGAACAAAATTTGTTGAGCCATGTAGGATTTGTGTACTTGTCATTGCCACCACGTATCATAAAGATTGGGTGAAAAAATATTTGCTGCTATTTCGGAAACTCGTTATTTCTTAGAAGCTTGGCAACCTCTCTCAATGAAAGTGCTTTTCCACAGTCTGTGCCTAGGGCTACTTAAAGAGGAAACAAACCATATTGACAAAACTGAGAACTACTTTATTTTGTCAAGTTTCAAAGAACTAGTAAAAACCATATTGGATTTAGAGTTCCAAATTCACCTATCTATATAGGAGCGAACAGAGTGAAACTTAATATTATAACTGCTACTGTAGACGAAGACTTAAACTTAGAAGAACAAAATTTGGTGAGCCAAGTGGGATTTGTGTACCGATCATTACCACCACGTATAATAAAGTTTGGGTGAAAAAATATTTGCTGGTATTTCGGAATCTCGTAATTTCTTGGAAGCTTGGCAACCCCTTTCAATGAAAGTGCTTTTCCACAGTCTCTGCTTAGGGGTACTTGAAGAGGAAACAAATCATAGAAACAAAACTGAGAACTACTTATTTTTTGTCAAGTTTCAAAGAGCTACTACAAACCATGTTGGATTTACAGTTCCAAATTCATCTATCTATATAGGAGAGAACAGAGTGAAACCTAAAAATAAAAACTGCTACTTGAAACGAACGCTTCAACCTAGAAGAACAAAATTTGGTGAGCCATGTAGGATTTGTTTACTTGTCATTGCCACCACGTATCATAAAGATTGGGTGAAAAAGTATTTGCTGGTATTTGGAAACTCGTAATTTCTTGGAAGCTTGTCAACCCCTGTCAATGAAAGTGCTTTTCCACAGTCTCTGCTTAGGGCTACTTGAAGAGGAAACAAATTATAGAGACAAAACTGAGCACTCCTTTATTTTGTCAAGTTTCAAAAGCCACTACAAACCATGTTGGATTTACAGTTCCAAATTCATCTATCTATATAGGAGAGAACAGAGGGAAACCTAAAAATATAAACTGCTGCTGTAAAAGAACGCTTCAACCTAGAAGAACAAAATTTGGTGAGTCAAGTGGGATTTGTGTACCGATCATTACCACCAAGTATCATCAAGATTGGGTGAAAAAATATTTGCTGGTATTTCGGAAACTCGTTATTTCTTGGAAGCTTGGCAACCCCTTTCTATGAAAGTGCTTTTCCACAGTCTCTGCTTAAGGCTACTTGAAGAGGAAACAAACCATAGAGACAAAACTGAGAACTACATTTTTTGTCAAGTTTCAAAGAGCGACTACAAACCATGTTGGATTTAGAGTTCCAAATTCATCTATCTATATAGGAGAGAACAGAGGGAAACCTAAATATAAAAACGACTACTGTAGACGAACGCTTCAACCTAGAAGAACAAAATTTGGTGAGCCAAGTGGGATTTGTGTACCGATCATTGCCACCACGTATCATAAGGATTGGGTGAAAAAATATTTGCTGGTATTTCGTAAACTCGTTATTTCTTAGAAGCTTGTCAACCCCTGTCAATGAAAGTGCTTTTCCATGGTCTGTGCCTAGGGCTACTTGAAGAGGAAACAAACCATAGAGACAAAACTGAGAACTCCTTTATTTTGTCAATTTTCAAAGAGCTACTACAAACCATGTTGGATTTAGAGTTCCAAATTCATCTATTTATATAGGAGAGAACAGAAAGAAACCTAAAAATAAAAACTGCTACTTGAAACGAACGCTTCAACCTAGAAGAACAAAATTTGTTGAGCCATGTAGGATTTGTGTACTTGTCATTGCCACCACGTATCATAAAGATTGGGTGAAAAAATATTTGCTGGTATTTCGGAAACTCGTTATTTCTTAGAAGCTTGGCAACCTCTCTCAATGAAAGTGCTTTTCCACAGTCTGTGCCTAGGGCTACTTAAAGAGGAAACAAACCATATTGACAAAACTGAGAACTACTTTATTTTGTCAAGTTTCAAAGAACTAGTAAAAACCATATTGGATTTAGAGTTCCAAATTCACCTATCTATATAGGAGCGAACAGAGTGAAACTTAATATTATAACTGCTACTATAGACGAAGACTTAAACTTAGAAGAACAAAATTTGGTGAGCCAAGTGGGATTTGTGTACCGATCATTACCACCACGTATAATAAAGTTTGGGTGAAAAAATATTTGCTGGTATTTCAGAATCTCGTAATTTCTTGGAAGCTTGGCAACCCCTTTCAATGAAAGTGCTTTTCCACAGTCTCTGCTTAGGGGTACTTGAAGAGGAAACAAATCATAGAGACAAAACTGAGAACTACTTATTTTTTGTCAAGTTTCAAAGAGCTACTAAAAACCATGTTGGATTTACAGTTCCAAATTCATCTATCTATATAGGAGAGAACAGAGTGAAACCTAAAAATAAAAACTGCTACTTGAAACGAACGCTTCAACCTAGAAGAACAAAATTGGGTGAGCCATGTAGGATTTGTTTACTTGTCATTGCCACCACGTATCATAAAGATTGGGTGAAAAAGTATTTGGTGGTATTTGGAAACTCGTAATTTCTTGGAAGCTTGTCAACCCCTGTCAATGAAAGTGCTGTTCCACAGTCTCTGCTTAGGGCTACTTGAAGAGGAAACAAATTATAGAGACAAAACTGAGAACTCTTTATTTTGTCAAGTTTCAAAAGCTACTACAAACCATGTTGGATTTACAGTTCCAAATTCATCTACCTATATAGGAGAGAACAGAGAGAAACCTAAAATATAAACTGCTACTTAAAAAGAACGCTTCGACCTAGAAGAACAAAATTTGGTGAGTCAAGTGGGATTTTTGTACCGATCATTACCATCAAGTATCTTCAAGTTTGGGTGAAAAAATATTTGCAGTTATTTCGGAAAATCCTTATTTCTTTTAAGCTTGGCAACCCCTTTCAATGAAAGTGCTTTTCCACAATCTCTGCTTAAGGCTACTTGAAGAGGAAACAAACCATAGAGACAAAACTGAGAACTACTTTTTTTTGTCAAGTTTCAAAGAGCGACTACAAACCATGTTGGATTTAGAGTTCCAAATTCATCTATCTATATGGGAGAGAACAGAGGGAAACCTAAAAATAAAAACTGCTACTTGAAACGAACACTTCAACCTAGAAGAACAAAATTTGGTGAGCCATGTAGGATTTGAGTACTTGTCATTGCCACCATGCATCATAAAGATTGGTTGAAAAAAATTTGCTGGTATTTTGGAAACTCTTTATTTCTTAGAAACTTGGCAACCTCTCTCAATAAAAGTGCTTTTCCACAGTCTGTGCCTAGGGCTACTTGAAGAGGAAACAAACCAAAGAGACAAAACTGAGAACTTCTTTATTTTGTCAAGTTTCAAAGAGCTACTACTAACCATTTTGGATTTAGAGTTCCAAATTCATCTATCTATATAGGAGAGAACAGTGTGAAACCTAAAAATATAAACTGCTACTGTAAACGAACGCTTCAACCTAGAATAACAAAATTTGGTGAGTCAAGTGGGATTTGTGTACTTGTCATTACCACCACGTATCATCCAGATTGGGTGAAAAAATATTTGCTGGTATTTCGGAAACTCGTAATTTCTTGGAAGTTTGGCAAACCCTTTCAATGAAAGTGCTTTTCCACAGTCTCTGCTTACTGCTAGTTGAAGAGGAAACAAACCATAGAGACAAACTGAGAAGTACTTTTTTTTTTTGTCAAGTTTCAAAGAGCGACTACAAACCATGTTGGATTTAGAGTTCCAAATTCATCTATCTATATAGGAGAGAACAGAGTGAATCCTAAATATAATAACTGCTACTGTAGACGTAGTCTTAAACCTAGAAGAACAAAATTTGGTTAGCCAACTGAGATTTGTGTACTTGTCATTACCCCAAGTATCATCAAGATTGGGTGAAAAAATATTTGCTGGTATTTCAGAAACTCGTTATTTCTTAGAAGCTTGGCAACCCCTCTCAATGAAAGTGCTTTTCCACAGTCTGTGCCTAGGGCTACTTGAAGAGGAAACAACTATAGAGACAAAAATGAGCACTCCTTTATTTTGTCAAGTTTCAAGAAGCTACTACAAACCATGTTGGATTTAGAGTTCCAAATTGATCTATCTATATAGGAGAGAACAAACGGAAACCTAAAAATAAAAACTGCTCCTTTAAAGGAACGCTTCAACCTAGAAGAAAAAAATTTTGTGAGCCAAGTGGGATTTGTGTACCGATCATTACCACCATATATCATCAAGTTTGGGTGAAAAAATATTTGCTGGTATTTCGGAAACTCGTTATTTCTTGGAAGCTTGGCAACCCCTGTCAATGAAAGTGCTTTTCCAAAGTCTCTACTTAGGGCTACTTGAAGAGGAAACAAATTATAGAGACCAAACTGAGAACTTCTTTATTTTGTCAAGTTTCAAAGAGCTACTACAAACCATGTTGGATTTAGAGTTCCAAATTCATCTATCTATATAGGAGAGAACAGAGGGAAACCTAAAAATATAAACAGCTACTGTAAAAGAACGCTTCAACCGAGAAGAACAAAATTTGGTGAGTCAAGTGGGATTTGTGCACCGATCATTACGACCAAGTATCTTCAAGATTGGGTGAAAAAATATTTGCTGGTATTTCGGAAACTCGTTATTTCTTTCTTTTTTTTTATTAATTTTAATTAAGTTGTTCAAAACATTACATAGTTCTTGATATATCATATTTCACACTTTGATTCAAGTGGGATATGAGCTCCCATTTTTACCCCATATACAGATTGCAGAATCACTTCAGTTGCACAACCATTGATTTACATATTGCCATTCTGGAGTCTGTTGTATTCTGTGCCTTTCCTATCCTCTACTATCCCCCCTCCCCCCTCCCCTCCCCTCTTCTCTCTCTACCCCCTCTACTGTAATTCATTTCTCCCCCTTATATTTTCCCTCCTTTCCCCTCACTTCCTCTTGTATGTAATTTTGTATACCCCTGAGGGTCTCCTTCCATTTACATGCAATTTCCCTTCTCTCTCCCTTTCCCTCCCACCCGTCATCCCTGTTTAATGTTAATCTTCTTCTCATGCTCTTCATCCCTACTCTGTTCTTAGTTACTCTCCTTATATCAAAGAAGACATTTGGCATTTGTTTTTAAGGGATTGGCTAGCTTCACTTAGCATAATCTGCTCTAATGCCATCCATTTCCCTCCAAATTCTATGATTTTGTCATTTCTTAATGCAGAGTAATACTCCATTGTGTATAAATGCCACATTTTTTTATCCATTCGTCTATTGAAGGGCATCTAGGTTGGTTCCACAGTCTTGCTATTGTGAATTGTGCTGCTATGAACATGGATGTAGCAGTGTCCCTATAGTGTGCTCTTTTTAGGTCTTTGGGGAATAGACCGAGTAGTGGAATAGCTGGATCAAATGGTGGTTCCATTCCGAGCTTTCCAAGAAATCTCCATACTGCTTTCCAAATTTGCCGCACCAATTTGCAGTCCCACCAGCAATGTACAAGAGTACCCTTTTCCCCACATCCTCGCCAGCACTTGTTGCTGTTTGACTTCCTAATGGCTGCCAATCTTACTGGAGTGAGATGGTAACTTAGGGTGGTTTTGATTTGCATTTCTCTGACTGCTAGAGATGGTGAGCATTTTTTCATATACTTGTTGATTGATTGTATGTCCTCCTCTGAGAAATTTCTGTTCAGGTCCTTGGCCTATTTGTTGATTGGGTTATTCGTTATCTCATTGTCTAATTTTTTTAGTTCTTTGTATATTCTGGATATTAGGGCTCTGTCTGAAGTGTGAGGAGTAAAGATTTGTTCCCAGGACGTAGGCTCCCTATTTACCTCTCTTATTGTTTCTTTTGCTGAGAAAAAACTTTTTAGTTTGAGTAAGTCCCATTTGTTGATTCTAGTTATTAACTGTTGTGCTATGGGTGTCCTATTGAGGAATTTGGAGCCCGACCCCACAGTATGTAGATCATAGCCAACTTTTTCTTCTGTCAGACGCCATGTCTCTGATTTGATATCAAGTTCCTTGATCCACTTTGAGTTAACTTTTGTGCATGGCGAGAGAAAGGGATTCAGTTTCATTTTGTTGCATATGGATTTCCAGTTTTCCCAACACC
>NW_027516352.1:37670-60919 GCF_048772815.1 Callospermophilus lateralis
TGTACTGATTATTACCACCAAGTATCATCAAGATTCAGTGAAAAAATATTTGCTGGTATTTCGGAAACTCGTTATTTCTTAGAAGCTTGGCAACCCCTGTCAATGAAAGTGCTTTTTTACAGTCTGTGCCTAGGACTACTTAAACAGGAAACAAAACATAGAGACAAAACTGAGAACTACTTTATTTTGTCTAGTTTCAAAGAGCTACTGCAAACCATGTTGGATTTAGAGTTCCAAATTCATCTATCTATATAGGAGGAACAGAGGGAAACCTATATTTAAAAACAGCTACAGTAGACGAACGCTTCCACCTAGAAGAACAAAATTTGGTGAGCCAAGTGTGATTTGTGTACTTGTCCTTACCTCTAAGTATCATAAAGTTTGGGTGAAAAAATATTTGCTGGTATTTCAGAATCTCGTTATTTCTGAGAAGCTTGGCAACCCCTCTCAATGAAAGTGCTTTTCCACAGTCTGTGCCAGGGCTACGTGAAGAGGAAACAAACCATAGAGACAAAAGTGAGAACTCCTTTATTTTGTCAAGTTTCAAAGAGCCACTACAAACCATGTTGGATTCAGAGTTCCAAATTCATATATCTATATACGAGAGAACAGAGTGAAACCTAAATATAAAAACTGCTACTGAAAACAAACGCTTCAACCTAGAAGAACAAAATTTGGTGAGCCAAGTGGGATTTGTGTACCGATCATTACCACCACGTATCATCAAGCTTGGGTGACAAAATATTTGCTGGTATTTCGGAAACTCGTAATTTCTTGGAAGCTTGGCAACCACTTTCAATGAAAGTGCTTTTCCACAGTCTCTGCTTAGGGCTACATGAAGAGGAAACAAATCATAGAGACAAAACTGAGAACTCCTTTACTTTGTCAAGTTTCAAAGAGCTACTACAAACCATGTTGTATTTAGAGTTCCAAATTCATCTATCTATATAGCAGAGAAGAGAGTGAAACCTAAATATAAAAACTGCAACTGTAGACGAACGCTTCAACCTAGAAGAACAAAATTTGGTGACCCAAGTGGGATTTGTGGACTTGTCATTACCACCATGTATCATCAAGATTGGGTGAAAAAATATTTGCTGGTATTTCGGAATCTCGTAATTTCTTGGAAGCTTGGCAACCCCTCTCAATGAAAGTGCTTTTCCACCGTTTGTGCCTTGGGCTACATGAAGAGGAAACAAACCATAGACACAAAATTGAGAACTCCTTTATTTTGTCAAGTTTCAAAGAGCTACTCAAACCATGTTGGATTTAGAGTTCCAAATTCATCTATCTATATAGGAGAGAACAGAGTGAAACCTAAAAATAAAAACTGCTACTGTAAACGAACGCTTCAACCTAGAACAACAAAATTTGGTGAGCCAAGTGGGATTTGTTTACTTGTCATTACCACCAAGTATCATCAAGATTGGGTGAAAAAATATTTGCTGGTATTTCGGAAACTCGTAATTTCTTGGAAGCTCGGCAACCCCTCTCAATGAAAGTGCTTTTCCACCGTTTGTGCCTGGGGCTACTTGAAGATGAAACAAACTATAGAGACAAAACTGAGAACTCCTTAATTTGTCAAGTTACAAAGAGCCACTACAAACCATGTAGATTTAGAGTTCCAAATTCATCTGTCTATATACGAGAGAACAGAGTGAAACCTAAACATAAAAACTGCTGCTGTAGACGAACGCTTCAACCTAGAAGAACAAAATTTGGTGAGCCAAGTGGGATTTGTGTACTGATCATTACCACCAAGTATCATCAAGATTGAGTGAAAAAATATTTGCTGGTATTTCAGAAACTCGTAATTTCTTGGAAGCTTGACAACCCCTCTCAATGAATGTGCTTTTCCACAGTCACTGTTTAGGGCTACTTGAAGCGGAAACAAATCATAGAGACAAAACTGAGAACTCCTTTATTTTGTCAAGTTTCAAAGAGCTACTACAAACCATGTTGGATTTAGAGTTCCAAATTCATCTATCTATATAGGAGAGAACAGAGTGAAAAATAAAAATAAATATTGCTACTGAAAATGAACGCTTCAACCTAGAAGAACAAAATTTGGTGAGTCAAGTGGGATTTGTATATCGATCATTACCACCAAGTATCATCAAGATTGGGTGAAAAAATATTTGCTGGTATTTCGGAAACTCGTAATTTCTTGGAAGCTTGGCAAACCCTCTCAATGAAAGTGCTTTTCCACCGTTTGTGCCTGGGGCTACTTGAAGAGGAAACAAACCATAGAGACAAAACTGAGAACTCCTTTATTTTGTCAAGTTTCAAAGAGCCACTACAAACCATGTTGGATTTAGTGTTCCAAATTCATCTATCTATATACGGGAGAACAGAGTGAAACCTAAACATAAAAAAACTGCTACTGTAGACTAACCCTTCAACCTAGAAGAACAAAATTTGGTGAGCCAAGTGGGATTTGTGTACTTGTCCTTACCTCTAAGTATCATAAAGATTGGGTGAAAAAATATTTGCTGGTATTTCAGAAACTCGTTATTTCTTAGAAGCTTTTCAATCCCTCTCAATGAAAGTGCTTTTCCACACTCTGTGCCTAGTTCTCCTTGAAGAGGAAACAAAACATAGAGACAAAACTGAGAACTCCTTTATTTTGTCAATTTTCAAAGAGCTACTACAAACGATATTGGATTTAGAGTTCCAAATTCATCTGTCTATATAGGAGAGAACAGAGTGAAACCTAAATATAAAAACTGCTACTGAAAACAAACGCTTCAACCTAGAAGAACAAAATTTGGTCAGCCAAGTGGGATTTGTGTACTGATTATTACCACCAAGTATCATCAAGATTGAGTGAAAAAATATTTGCTGGTATTTCGGAAACTCGTTATTTCTTAGAAGCTTTGCAACCCCTCTCAATGAAAGTGCTTTTCCACAGTCTGTGCCTAGGACTACTTAAACAGGAAACAAAACATAGAGACAAAACTGAGAACTACTTTATTTTGTCAAGTTTCAAAGAGCTACTGCAAACCATGTTGGATTTAGAGTTCCAAATTCATCTATCTATATAGGAGAGAACAGAGTGAAACCTAAAAATAACAACTGCTACTGTAAACGAAAGCTTCCACCTAGAAGAACAAAATTTGGTGAGCCAAGTGTGATTTGTGTACTTGTCCTTACCACCAAGTATCATCAAGATTCGGTGAAAAAATATTTGCTGGTATTTCGGAAACTCGTTATTTCTTAGAAGCTTGGCAACCCCTCTCAATGAAAGTGCTTTTCCACAGTCTGTGCCTAGGACTACTTGAAGAGGAAACAAAACATAGAGACAAAACAGAGAACTACTTTATTTTGTCAAGTTTCAACGAGCTACTGCAAACCATGTTGGATTTAGAGTTCCAAATTCATCTATCAATTTAGGAGAGAACAGTGGGAAACCTAATTATAAAAACTGCTATAGTAGACGAACGCTTCACCTAGAAGAACAAAATTTGGTGAGCCAAGTGGGATTTGTGTACCGATCATTACAACCACGTATCATCAACATTGGGTGAAAAAATATTTGCTGGTATTTCGGAAACTCGTAATTTCTTGGAATCTTGGCAACCCCTTTCAATGAAAGTGCTTTTCCACAGTCTCTGCTTAAGGCTAATTGCAGCGGAAACAAATCATAGATACAAAACTGAGAACTCCTTTTCTTTGTCAAGTTTCAAAGAGCTACTAGAAACCATGTTGGATTCAGAGTTCCAAATTCATCTATCTATATAGGAGAGAACAGAGTGAAACTAAAAATAAAAACTGCTACTGTAGACGAATGCTTCAACCTAGAAGAACAAAATTTTGTGAGCCAAGTGGGATTTGTGTACTTGTCCTAACCACCAAGTATCATCAAGATTGGGTGAAAAAATATTGTCTGGTATTTCGGAAACTCGTTATTTCTTAGAAGCGTATCAACCCCTCTCAATGAAAGTGCTTTTCCACAGTCTGTGCCAGGAATACTTGAAGAGGAAACAAACCATAGAGACAAAACTGAGAACTACTTTATTTTGTCAAGTTTCAAAGAGCTACTACAAACCATGTTGGATTTAGAGTTCCAAATTCATCTATCTATATAGGAGAGAACAGAGTGAAACCTAAAATTGAAAATTGCTACTGTAAACCAACGCTTCAACATAGAAGAACAAAATTTGGTGAGCCAATTGGGATTTGTGTAATTGTCATTACCACCACGTATCATCAACATTGGGTGAAAAAATATTTGCTGGTATTTCGGAAAATCGTAATTTCTTGAAAGCTTGGCAACCCCTTTCAATGAAAGTGCTTTTCCACAGTCTCTGCTTAGGGCTACATGAAACGGAAACAAATCATAGAGACAAAACTGAAAACTCCTTTATTTTGTCAAGTTTAAAAGAGCTACTACAAACCATGTTGGATTTAGAGTTCCAAATTTATCTATCAATATAGGAGAGAACAGAGTGCAACCTTCAAATGAAAACTGCTACTGTAAACGAACGCTTCAACCTAAAAGAACAAAATTTGGTGAGCCAAGTGGGATTTGAGGACTTGTCATTACCACCACGCATCATCAAGATTGGGTTAAAAAATATTTGCTGGTATTTCGGAAACTCGTAATTTCTTGGAAGCTTGGCAACCCCACTCAATGAAAGTGCGTATCCACCGTCTGTGCCTACGGCTACTTGAAGAGGAAACAAACCATAGAGACAAAATAGAGAATTGCTTTATTTTGTCAAGTTTCAAAAAGCCACTACAAACCATGTTGGATTTAGAGTTCCAAATTCATCAATCTATATAGGAGAGAACAGAGTGAAACCTAAATATAAAAATTGCTACTGTAGACGACTCTTCAACCTAGAAGAACAAAATTTGGTGAGCGAAGTGGGATTTGTGTACCGATCATTACCACCAAGTATCATCAAGATTGGGTGTAAAAATATTTGCTGGTATTTCAGAATCTCGTAATTTCTTGGAAGCTTGGCAACCCCTCTCAATGAAAGTGCTTTTCCACAGTCTCTGCTTAGGGCTACACCGAAGCGGAAACAAATCATAGAGACAAAACTGAGAACTCCTTTATTTTGTCAAGTTTCAAAGAGCTACTTCAAACCATGTTGGATTTAGAGTTCCAAATTCATCTATGTATATATTAGAGAACAAACTAAAACCTAAAAATATAAACTGCTACTGTAGACGAATGCTTCAACCTAGAAGAACAAAATTTGGTGAGCCAAGTGGGATTTGTGTACTTGTCCTTACCAGCAAGTATCAGCAAGATTTTGTGAAAAAATATTTGCTGGTATTTCGGAAACTCGTTATTTCTTAGAAGCTTGGCAACCCCTCTCAATTAAAGTGCTTTTCCACAGTCTGTGCCTAGGACTACTTGAAGAGGAAACAAAACATAGAGACAAAACAGAGAACTACTTTATTTTGTCAACTTTCAAAGAGCTACTGCAAACCATGTTGGATTTAGAGTTCCAAATTCATCTATCAATATAGGAGAGAACAGTGGGAAACCTAATTATAAAAACTGCTACAGTAGACGAACGCTTCAACCAAGAAGAACAAAATTTGCTGAGCCAAGTGGGATTTGTTTACCGATCATTACAACCACGTATCATCAACATTGGGTAAAAAAATATTCGCTGGTATTTCCGAAACTCATAGTTTCTTGGAAGCTTGTCAACCCCTCTCAATGAAAGTGCTTTTCCACAGTCTGTGCCTAGGACTACTTGAAGAGGAACCAAAACATAGAGACAAAACAGAGAACTACTTTATTTTTTCAAGTTTCAAAGTGCTACTACAAACCATGTTAGATCTATAGTTCCAAATTCATCTATCTAAATAGGAGAGAACACAGTGAAACCTAAATATAAAAACTGCTTCTGTAGACGAACGCTTCAACCTACAAGAACAAAATTTGGTGAGCCAAGTGGGATTTGTGTACCGAACTTCACCACCTCGTATCATCAAGATTGGGTGAAAAAATATTTTTGGTAATTTGGAATCTCGTAATTTCTTAGAACCTTGGCAACCCCTCTCAATGAAAGGGCTTTTCCACAGTCTCTGCGTAGGGCTAGTTGAAGCGGAAACAAATCATAGAGACAAAACTGAGAACTCCTTTATTTTGTCAAGTTTCAAAGAGCTACTACAAACCCTGTTGGATTTAGAGTTCCAAATTCATCTATCTATATAGGAGAGAACAGAGTAAAACCTAAAATTAAAAACTGCTTCTGTAGACGAATGCTTCAAACTAGAAGAACAAAATTTGGTGAGCCAAGTGGGATTTGTTTACCGATCATCACCAACAAGTATCATCAAGTGTGGTTGAAAAAATATTTGCTGGTATTTCGGAAACTCGTTATTTCTTAGAATCTTGCAAACCGCTCTCAATGAAAGTGCTTTTCCACAGTCTGTGCCTAGGGCTACTTGAAGAGGAAACAAACCACAGAGACAAAAGTGAGAACACTTTTATTTTTTCAAGTTTCAAATGGGTACTACGAACCATGTTGGATTTAGAGTTCCAAATTCATCTATCTATTTAGGAGAGAACAGAGTGAAACCTAAATATAAATACTGCTACTGTAAACGAACGCTTCAACCTAGAAGAACAAAATTTGGTGAGCCAAGTGGGATTTGTGTACCAATCATCACCAGCAAGTATCATCAAGATTGGGTGAAAAAATATTTGCTGGTATTTCGTAAACTCGTTGTTTCTTAGAAGCTTGGCAACCACACTCAATGAAAGTGCTGTTCCACAGTCAGTGTCTAGGGCTACTTGAAGAGGAAACAATCCATAGAGACAAAACTGAGAACTCCTTTATTTTGTCATGTTTCAAAGAGCTACTACAAACCATGTTGGATTTCGAGTTCCAAATTCATTTATCTATATAGCAGAGAACAGAGTGAAACCTAAATATAAAAACTGCTACTGTAGATGAACGCTTGAAACTATAAGAACAAAATTTGGTGAGCCAAGTGGGATTAGTGTACTGGTAATTACCACCAAGTATCATCAAGATTGGGTGAAAAAATATTTGCTGGTATTTTGGAAACTCGTAATTTCTTGGAAGCTTGGCAAGCCCTTTCAATGAAAGTGCTTTTCCACAGTCTGTGACTAGGGCTACTTGAAGAGGAAACAAACCATAGAGACAAAACTGAGAACACCTTTATTTTGTCAAGTTTCAAAGAGCTGCTACAAACCATGTTGGATTTAGAGTTCCAAATTCATCTATCTATATAGGAGAGATCAGAGTGAAACCTAAATATAAAATGCTACTGTAGACGAATGCTTCAACCTAGAAGAAAAAAATTTGGTGAGCCAAGTGGGATTTGTGTACCGATCATTACCAGCAAGTATCATCAAGATTGGGTGAAAAAATATTTGCTGGTATTTCGGAAACTCGTAATTTCTTGGACTTGGCAAACCCTCTCAATGAAAGTGCTTTTCCACAGTCTATGCTTCCGGCTTCTTGAAGCGGAAACAAATCATAGAGACAAAAATGAGAACTCCTTTATTTTTTCAAGTTTCAAAGAGGTACTACAAACCATGTTGGATTTAGAGTTCCAAATTCATCTATCTATATAGGAGAGAACAGAGTGAAACCTAAATATAAAAACTGCTACTGTAGACGAACGCTTCAACCTAGAAGAACAAAATTTGGTGAGCCAAGTGGGATTTGTGTACTGATCATTACCACCAAGTATCATCAACATTGGGTGAAAAAAATTGGCTGGTATTTCGGAAATTCTTTATTTCTTAGAAGCTTGGCAACCCCTCTCAATGAAAGTGCTTTTCCACCGTCGGTGCCTAGGGCTCATTGAAGAGGAAACAAACCACAGAGACAAAACTGAGAACTCCTTTCTTTTGTCAAGTTTCAAAGAGCAACTACAAATCATGTTGGATTTAGAGTTCCAAATTCATCTATCTATATAGCAGAGAACATAGTGAAACCTAAATATAAAAACTGCTACTGTAGATGAACGCTTGAAACCAGAAGAACAAAATTTGGTGAGCCAAGGTGGATTAGTGTACTGGTAATTACCACCATGTATCATCAAGATTGGGTGAAAAAATATTTGCTGGTATTTTGGAAACTCGTAATTTCTTGGAAGCTTGGCAACCCCTTTCAATGAAAGTGCTTTTCCACAGTCTGTGACGAGGGCTACTTGAAGAGGAACCAAACATAGAGACAAAACTGAGAACTCATTTATTTTGTCAAGTTTCAAAGAGCTGCTACAAACCATGTTGGATTTAGAGTTCCAAATTCATCTATCTACATAGCAGAGAACAGAGTGAAACCTAAATATAAATACTGCTACTTTAGACGAACGCTTCAACCTAGAAGAACAAAATTTGGTGAGCCAAGTGGTATTTGTGTACCGATCATTACCACCACGTATCATCAACATTGGGTGAAAAAATATTTGCTGGTATTTCGGAAACTCGTAACTTCTTGGAACTTGGCAACCCCTTTCAATGAAAGTGCTTTTCCACAGTCTCTGCTTAGGGCTACATGAAGTGGAAACAAATCAAAGAGACAAAACTGATAACTCCTTTACTTTGTCAAGTTTCAAAGAGCTACTACAAACCATATTGGATTTAGAGTTCTAAATTCATCTGTCTATATAGCAGAGAACAGAGTGAAACCTAAATAAAAAAAACTGCTACTGTAGACGAATGCTTCAACCTAGAAGAAAAAAATTTGGTGAGCCAAGTGGGATTTGTGTACTGATCATTACCACCAAGTATCATCAAGATTCGGTGAAAAAATATTTGCTGGTATTTCGGAAACTCGTTATTTGTTAGAAGCTTGGCAACCCCTCTCAATGAAATTGCTTTTCCACAGTGTGCCTAGGACTACTTGAAGAGGAAACAAAACATAGAGACAAAACAGAGAACTACTTTATTTTGTCAAGTTTAAACGAGCTACTGCAAACCATGTTGGATTTAGAGTTCCAAATTCATCTATCAATATAGGAGAGAACAGTGGGAAACCTAATTATAAAAACTGCTACAGTAGACGAACGCTTCAACCTAGAAGAACAAAATTTGGTGAGCCAAGTGGGATTTGTGTACCGATCATTACAACCACGTATCATCAACATTGGGTGAAAAAATATTTGCTGGTAATTCGGAAAGTCGTAATTTCTTGGAAGCTAGGCAACCCCACTCAATGAAAGTGCGTATCCACCTTCTGTGCCTAGGGCTACTTGAAGAGGAAACAAACCATAGAGACAAAACAGAGAATTCCTTTATTTTGTCAAGTTTCAAAAAGCCACTACAAACCATGTTGGATTTAGAGTTCCAAATTCATCTATCTATATAGGAGAGAGCAGAGTGAAACCTAAATATAAAAATTGCTACTGTAGACGCACGCTTCAACCTAGAAGAACAAAATTTGGTGAGCCAAGTGGGATTTGTGTACCGATCATTACCACCAAGTATCATCAAGATTGGGTGTAAAAATATTTGCTGGTATTTCGGAATCTCGTAATTTCTTGGAAGCTTGGCAACCCCTCTCAATGAAAGTGTTTTTCCACATTCTCTGCTTAGGGCTACATGAAGCAGAAAAAAATCACAGAGAAAAAACTGAGAACTCCTTTATTTTGTCAAGTTTCAAAGAGCTACTACAAACCCTGTTGGATTTAGAGTTCCAAATTCAACTATCTATATAGGAGAGAACAGAGTGAAACCTAAATATAAAAACTGCTACTGTAGACGAACGCTTCAACCTACAAGAACAAAATTTGGTGAGCCAAGTGGGATTTGTGTACCGATCATTACCACCGAGTATCACCAAGATTGGGTGAAAAAATATTTGCTGGTATTTGTTAAACTCGTAATTTCTTCGAAGCTTGGCAACCCCTCTCAATGAAAGTGCTTTTCCCCAGTCTCTCCTTAGGGCTACTTGAAGCAGAAACAAATGATAGAGACAAATCTGAGAACTCCTTTATTTTGTCAAGTTTCAAAGAGCTACTACTAACCATGTTGGATTTAGAGTTTCAAATTCATCTGTCTATATAGGAGAGAACAGATGGAAACCTAAATATAAAAACTGCTACAGTAGACGAACTCTTCAACCCAGAAGAACAAAATTTGGTGAGCCAAGTTGGATTTGTGTACCGATCATCACCAACAAGTATCATCAAGTTTGGTTGAAAAAATATTTGCTGGTATTTCAGAAACTCGTTATTTCTTAGAAGCTTTGAAACCGCTCTCAATGAAAGTGCTTTTCCACAGTCTGTGCCTAGGGCTACTTGAGGAGGAAACAAACCACAGAGACAAAACTGAGAACACTTTTATTTTGACAAGTTTTAAATAGGTACTACGAATCATGTTGGATTTAGAGTTCCAAATTCATCTATCTATATAGCAGAGAACAGAGTGAAACCTAAATATATAAACTGCTACTGTAGACGAACGCTTCAACCTAGAAGAACAAAATTTGGTGAGCCAAGTGGGATTTGTGTACTGATCATTACCACCAAGTATCATCAACATTGGGTGAAAAAAATTGGCTGGTATTTCGGAAATTCTTTATTTCTTAGAAGCTTGGCAACCCCTCTCAATGAAAGTGCTTTTCCACCGTCGGTGCCTAGGGCTCATTGAAGAGGAAACAAACCACAGAGACAAAACTGAGAACTCCTTTCTTTTGTCAAGTTTCAAAGAGCAACTACAAATCATGTTGGATTTAGAGTTCCAAATTGATCTATCTATATAGCAGAGAACAAAGTGAAACCTAAATATAAAAACTGCTACTGTAGATGAACGCTTGAAACCAGAAGAACAAAATTTGGTGAGCCAAGGTGGATTAGTGTACTGGTAATTACCACCATGTATCATCAAGATTGGGTGAAAAAATATTTGCTGGTATTTTGGAAACTCGTAATTACTTGGAAGCTTGGCAAACCCTTTCAATGAAAGTGCTTTTCCACAGTCTGTGACTAGGGCTACTTGAAGAGGAACCAAACATAGAGACAAAACTGAGAACTCATTTATTTTGTCAAGTTTCAAAGAGCTGCTACAAACCATGTTGGATTTAGAGTTCCAAATTCATCTATCTACATAGCAGAGAACAGAGTGAAACCTAAATATAAATACTGCTACTTTAGACGAACGCTTCAACCTAGAAGAACAAAATTTGGTGAGCCAAGTGGTATTTGTGTACCGATCATTACCACCACGTATCATCAACATTGGGTGAAAAAATATTTGCTGGTATTTCGGAAACTCGTAACTTCTTGGAACCTGGCAACCCCTTTCAATGAAAGTGCTTTTCCACAGTCTCTGCTTAGGGCTACATGAAGTGGAAACAAATCATAGAGACAAAACTGATAACTCCTTTACTTTGTCAAGTTTCAAAGAGCTACTACAAACCATATTGGATTTAGAGTTCTAAATTCATCTGTCTATATAGCAGAGAACAGAGTGAAACCTAAATAAAAAAACTGCTACTGTAGACGAATGCTTCAACCTAGAAGAAAAAAATTTGGTGAGCCAAGTGGGATTTGTGTACTGATCATTACCACCAAGTATCATCAAGATTCGGTGAAAAAATATTTGCTGGTATTTCGGAAACTCGTTATTTGTTAGAAGCTTGGCAACCCCTCTCAATGAAAGTGCTTTTCCACAGTCTGTGCCTAGGACTACTTGAAGAGGAAACAAAACATAGAGACAAAACAGAGAACTACTTTATTTTGTCAAGTTTAAACGAGCTTCTGCAAACCATGTTGGATTTAGAGTTCCAAATTCATCTATCAATATAGGAGAGAACAGTGGGAAACCTAATTATAAAAACTGCTACAGTAGACGAACGCTTCAACCTAGAAGAACAAAATTTGGTGAGCCAAGTGGGATTTGTGTACCGATCATTACAACCACGTATCATCAACATTGGGTGAAAAAATATTTGCTGGTATTTCGGAAACTCGTAATTTCTTGGAATCTTGGCAACCCCTTTCAATGAAAGTGCTTTTCCACAGTCTCTGCTTAGGGCTACTTGCAGCGGAAACAAATCATAGATACAAAACTGAGAACTCCTTTTCTTTGTCAAGTTTCAAAGAGCTACTAGAAACCATGTTGGATTCAGAGTTCCAAATTCATCTATCTATATAGGAGAGAACATAGTGAAAGCTAAAAATAAAAACTGCTACTGTAGACGAATGCTTCAAACTAGAAGAACAAAATTTTGTGAGCCAAGTAGGATTTGTGTACTTGTCCTAACCACCAAGTATCATCAAGATTGGGTGAAAAATATTGTCTGGTATTTCGGAAACTCGTTATTTCTTAGAAGCTTGGCAACCTCTCTCAATGAAAGTGCTTTTCCACAGTCTGTGCCAGGACTACTTGAAGAGGAAACAAACCATATAGACAAAACTGAGAACTCCTTTATTTTGTCAAGTTTCAAAGAGCTACTACAAACCATGTTGGATTTAGAGTTCCAAATTCATCTATCTATATAGGAGAGAACAGAGTGAAACCTAAAATTGAAAACTGCTACTGTAAACGAACGCTTCAACATAGAAGAACAAAATTTGGTGAGCCAAGTGGGATTTGTGTAATTGTCATTACCACCACGTATCATCAACATTGGGTGAAAAAATATTTGCTGGTATTTCGGAAAATCTTAATTTCTTGAAAGCTTGGCAACCCCTTTCAATGAAAGTGCTTTTCCACAGTCTCTGCTTAGGGCTACATGAAACGGAAACAAATCATAGAGACAAAACTGAAAACTCCTTTATTTTGTCAAGTTTAAAAGAGCTACTACAAACCTTGTTGGATTTAGAGTTCCAAATTTATCTATCAATATAGGAGAGAACAGAGTGCAACCTTCAAATGAAAACTGCTACTGTAAACGAACGCTTCAACCTAAAAGAACAAAATTTGGTGAGCCAAGTGGGATTTGAGGACTTGTCATTACCACCACGCATCATCAAGATTGGGTTAAAAAATATGTGCTGGTATTTCGGAAACTCGTAATTTCTTGGAAGCTAGGCAACCCCACTCAATGAAAGTGCGTATCCACCGTCTGTGCCTAGGGCTACTTGAAGAGGAAACAAACCATAGAGACAAAACAGAGAATTCCTTTATTTTGTCAAGTTTCAAAAAGCCACTACAAACCATGTTGGATTTAGAGTTCCAAATTCATCTATCTATATAGGAGAGAGCAGAGTGAAACCTAAATATAAAAATTGCTACTGTAGACGCACGCTTCAACCTAGAAGAACAAAATTTGGTGAGCCAAGTGGGATTTGTGTACCGATCATTACCACCAAGTATCATCAAGATTGGGTGTAAAAATATTTGCTGGTATTTCGGAATCTCGTAATTTCTTGGAAGCTTGGCAACCCCTCTCAATGAAAGTGCTTTTCCACAGTCTCTGCGTAGGGCTTCTTGAAGCGGAAACAAATCATAGAGACAAAACTGAGAACTCCTTTATTTTGTCAAGTTTCAAAGAGCTACTACAAACCCTGTTGGATTTAGAGTTCCAAATTCATCTATCTATATAGGAGAGAACAGAGTAAAACCTAAAAATAAAAACTGCTACTGTAAACGAAAGCTTCAACCTAGAAGAACAAAATTTGGTGAGCCAAGTGGGATTTGTGTACCGATCATCACCAACAAGTATCATCAAGTTTGGTTGAAAAAATATTTGCTGGTATTTGTTAAACTCGTAATTTCTTGGAAGCTTGGCAACCCCTCTCAATGAAAGTGCTTTTCCCCAGTCTCTCCTTAGGGCTACTTGAAGCAGAAACAAATGATAGAGACAAATCTGAGAACTCCTTTATTTTCTCAAGTTTCAAAGAGCTACTACTAACCATGTTGGATTTAGAGTTTCAAATTCATCTGTCTATATAGGAGAGAACAGATGGAAACCTAAATATAAAAACTGCTACAGTAGACGAACTCTTCAACCCAGAAGAACAAAATTTGGTGAGCCAAGTGGGATTTGTGTACCGATCATCACCAACAAGTATCATCAAGTTTGGTTGAAAAAATATTTGCTGGTATTTCGGAAACTCGTTATTTCTTAGAAGCTTTGAAACCGCTCTCAATGAAAGTGCTTTTCCACAGTCTGTGCCTAGGGCTACTTGAGGAGGAAACAAACCACAGAGACAAAACTGAGAACACTTTTATTGTGACAAGTTTTAAATAGGTACTACGAATCATGTTGGATTTAGAGTTCCAAATTCATCTATCTATTTAGGAGAGAACAGAGTGAAACCTAAATATAAATACTGCTACTGTAAACGAACGCTTCAACCTAGAAGAACAAAATTTGGTGAGCCAAGTGGGATTTGTGTACCGATCATCACCACAAGTATCATCAAGATTGGGTGAAAAAATATTTGCTGGTATTTCGGAAACTCGTTATTTCTTAGAAGCTTGGCAACCACACTCAATGAAAGTGCTTTTCCACAGTCAGTGCCTAGGGCTACTTGAAGAGGAAACAAAACATAGAGAAAAAAATGAGAACTCCTTTATTTTGTCATGTTTCAAAGAGCTACTACAAACCATGTTGGATATAGAGTTCCAAATTCATCTATCTATATAGCAGAGAACAGAGTGAAACCTAAATATAAAAACTGCTACTGTAGACGAACGCTTCAACCTAGAAGAACAAAATTTGGTGAGCCAAGTGGGATTTGTGTACTGATCATTACCACCAAGTATCATCAACATTGGGTGAAAAAAATTAGCTGGTATTTCGGAAATTCTTTATTTCTTAGAAGCTTGGCAACCCCTCTCAATGAAAGTGCTTTTCCACCGTCGGTGCCTAGGGCTCATTGAAGAGGAAACAAACCACAGAGACAAAACTGAGAACTCCTTTCTTTTGTCAAGTTTCAAAGAGCAACTACAAATCATGTTGGATTTAGAGTTCCAAATTCATCTATCTATATAGCAGAGAACAAAGTGAAACCTAAATATAAAAACTGCTACTGTAGATGAACGCTTGAAACCAGAAGAACAAAATTTGGTGAGCCAAGGTGGATTAGTGTACTGGTAATTAACACCATGTATCATCAAGATTGGGTGAAAAAATATTTGCTGGTATTTTGGAAACTCGTAATTTCTTGGAAGCTTGGCAACCCCTTTCAATGAAAGTGCTTTTCCACAGTCTGTGACTAGGGCTACTTGAAGAGGAAACAAACATAGAGACAAAACTGAGAACTCATTTATTTTGTCAAGTTTCAAAGAGCTGCTACAAACCATGTTGGATTTAGAGTTCCAAATTCATCTATCTACATAGCAGAGAACAGAGTGAAACCTAAATATAAATACTGCTTCAACCTAGAAGAACAAAATTTGGTGAGCCAAGTGGTATTTGTGTACCGATCATTACCACCACGTATCATCAACATTGGGTGAAAAAATATTTGCTGGTATTTCGGAAACTCATAACTTCTTGGAACTTGGCAACCCCTTTCAATGAAAGTGCTTTTCCACAGTCTCTGCTTAGGGCTACATGAAGTGGGAAACAAATCATAGAGACAAAACTGATAACTCCTTTACTTTGTCAAGTTTCAAAGAGCTACTACAAACCATATTGGATTTAGAGTTCTAAATTCATCTGTCTATATAGCAGAGAACAGAGTGAAACCTAAATAAAAAAACTGCTACTGTAGACGAATGCTTCAACCTAGAAGAAAAAAATTTGGTGAGCCAAGTGGGATTTGTGTACTGATCATTACCACCAAGTATCATCAAGATTCGGTGAAAAAATATTTGCTGGTATTTCGGAAACTCGTTATTTGTTAGAAGCTTGGCAACCCCTCTCAATGAAAGTGCTTTTCCACTGTCTGTGCCTAGGACTACTTGAAGAGGAAACAAAACATAGAGACAAAACAGAGAAACTACTTTATTTTGTCAAGTTTCAACGAGCTACTGCAAGGCATGTTGGATTTAGAGTTCCAAATTCATCTATCAATATAGGAGAGAACAGTGGAAAACCTAATTATAAAAACTGCTACAGTAGACGAACGCTTCAACCTAGAAGAACAAAATTTGGTGAGCCAAGTGGGATTTGTGTACTGATCATTACCACCAAGCATCATCAAGATTCGGTGAAAAAATATTTGCTGGTATTTCGGAAACTCGTTATTTGTTAGAAGCTTGGCAACCCCTCTCAATGAAAGTGCTTTTCCACAGTCTGTGCCTAGGACTACTTGAAGAGGAAACAAAACATAGAGACAAAACAGAAAACTACTTTATTTTGTCAAGTTTCAACGAGCTACTGCAACCCATGTTGGATTTAGAGTTCCAAATTCATCTATCAATATAGGAGAGAACAGTGGGAAACCTAATTATAAAAACTGCTACAGTAGACGAACGCTTCAACCTAGAAGAACAAAATTTGGTGAGCCAAGTGGGATTTGTGTACCGATCATTACAACCACGTATCATCAACATTGGTGAAAAAATATTTGCTGGTAATTCGGAAACTCGTAATTTCTTGGAATCTTGGCAACCCCTTTCAATGAAAGTTCTTTTCCACAGTCTCTGCTTAGGGCTACTTGCAGCGGAAACAAATCATAGATACAAAACTGAGAACTCCTTTTCTTTGTCAAGTTTCAAAGAGCTACTAGAAACCATGTTGGATTCAGAGTTCCAAATTCATCTATCTATATAGGAGAGAACATAGTGAAAGCTAAAAATAAAAACTGCTACTGTAGACGAATGCTTCAAACTAGAAGAACAAAATTTTGTGAGCCAAGTGGGATTTGTGTACTTGTCCTAACCACCAAGTATCATCAAGATTGGGTGAAAAAATATTGTCTGGTATTTCGGAAACTCGTTATTTCTTAGAAGCTTGGCAACCTCTCTCAATGAAAGTGCTTTTCCACAGTCTGTGCCAGGACTACTTGAAGAGGAAACAAACCATATAGACAAAACTGAGAACTCCTTTATTTTGTCAAGTTTCAAAGAGCTACTACAAACCATGTTGGATTTAGAGTTCCAAATTCATCTATCTATATAGGAGAGAACAGAGTGAAACCTAAAATTGAAAACTGCTACTGTAAACGAACGCTTCAACATAGAAGAACAAAATTTGGTGAGCCAAGTGGGATTTGTGTAATTGTCATTACCACCACGTATCATCAACATTGGGTGAAAAAATATTTGCTGGTATTTCGGAAAATCTTAATTTCTTGAAAGCTTGGCAACCCCTTTCAATGAAAGTGCTTTTCCACAGTCTCTGCTTAGGGCTACATGAAACGGAAACAAATCATAGAGACAAAACTGAAAACTCCTTTATTTTGTCAAGTTTAAAAGAGCTACTACAAACCTTGTTGGATTTAGAGTTCCAAATTTATCTATCAATATAGGAGAGAACAGAGTGCAACCTTCAAATGAAAACTGCTACTGTAAACGAACGCTTCAACCTAAAAGAACAAAATTTGGTGAGCCAAGTGGGATTTGAGGACTTGTCATTACCACCACGCATCATCAAGATTGGGTTAAAAAATATGTGCTGGTATTTCGGAAACTCGTAATTTCTTGGAAGCTAGGCAACCCCACTCAATGAAAGTGCGTATCCACCGTCTGTGCCTAGGGCTACTTGAAGAGGAAACAAACCATAGAGACAAAACAGAGAATTCCTTTATTTTGTCAAGTTTCAAAAAGCCACTACAAACCATGTTGGATTTAGAGTTCCAAATTCATCTATCTATATAGGAGAGAGCAGAGTGAAACCTAAATATAAAAATTGCTACTGTAGACGCACGCTTCAACCTAGAAGAACAAAATTTGGTGAGCCAAGTGGGATTTGTGTACCGATCATTACCACCAAGTATCATCAAGATTGGGTGTAAAAATATTTGCTGGTATTTCGGAATCTCGTAATTTCTTGGAAGCTTGGCAACCCCTCTCAATGAAAGTGCTTTTCCACAGTCTCTGCGTAGGGCTTCTTGAAGCGGAAACAAATCATAGAGACAAAACTGAGAACTCCTTTATTTTGTCAAGTTTCAAAGAGCTACTACAAACCCTGTTGGATTTAGAGTTCCAAATTCATCTATCTATATAGGAGAGAACAGAGTAAAACCTAAAAATAAAAACTGCTACTGTAAACGAAAGCTTCAACCTAGAAGAACAAAATTTGGTGAGCCAAGTGGGATTTGTGTACCGATCATCACCAACAAGTATCATCAAGTTTGGTTGAAAAAATATTTGCTGGTATTTGTTAAACTCGTAATTTCTTGGAAGCTTGGCAACCCCTCTCAATGAAAGTGCTTTTCCCCAGTCTCTCCTTAGGGCTACTTGAAGCAGAAACAAATGATAGAGACAAATCTGAGAACTCCTTTATTTTCTCAAGTTTCAAAGAGCTACTACTAACCATGTTGGATTTAGAGTTTCAAATTCATCTGTCTATATAGGAGAGAACAGATGGAAACCTAAATATAAAAACTGCTACAGTAGACGAACTCTTCAACCCAGAAGAACAAAATTTGGTGAGCCAAGTGGGATTTGTGTACCGATCATCACCAACAAGTATCATCAAGTTTGGTTGAAAAAATATTTGCTGGTATTTCGGAAACTCGTTATTTCTTAGAAGCTTTGAAACCGCTCTCAATGAAAGTGCTTTTCCACAGTCTGTGCCTAGGGCTACTTGAGGAGGAAACAAACCACAGAGACAAAACTGAGAACACTTTTATTGTGACAAGTTTTAAATAGGTACTACGAATCATGTTGGATTTAGAGTTCCAAATTCATCTATCTATTTAGGAGAGAACAGAGTGAAACCTAAATATAAATACTGCTACTTTAGACGAACGCTTCAACCTAGAAGAACAAAATTTGGTGAGCCAAGTGGTATTTGTGTACCGATCATTACCACCACGTATCATCAACATTGGGTGAAAAAATATTTGCTGGTATTTCGGAAACTCGTAACTTCTTGGAACCTGGCAACCCCTTTCAATGAAAGTGCTTTTCCACAGTCTCTGCTTAGGGCTACATGAAGTGGAAACAAATCATAGAGACAAAACTGATAACTCCTTTACTTTGTCAAGTTTCAAAGAGCTACTACAAACCATATTGGATTTAGAGTTCTAAATTCATCTGTCTATATAGCAGAGAACAGAGTGAAACCTAAATAAAAAAACTGCTACTGTAGACGAATGCTTCAACCTAGAAGAAAAAAATTTGGTGAGCCAAGTGGGATTTGTGTACTGATCATTACCACCAAGTATCATCAAGATTCGGTGAAAAAATATTTGCTGGTATTTCGGAAACTCGTTATTTGTTAGAAGCTTGGCAACCCCTCTCAATGAAAGTGCTTTTCCACAGTCTGTGCCTAGGACTACTTGAAGAGGAAACAAAACATAGAGACAAAACAGAGAACTACTTTATTTTGTCAAGTTTAAACGAGCTTCTGCAAACCATGTTGGATTTAGAGTTCCAAATTCATCTATCAATATAGGAGAGAACAGTGGGAAACCTAATTATAAAAACTGCTACAGTAGACGAACGCTTCAACCTAGAAGAACAAAATTTGGTGAGCCAAGTGGGATTTGTGTACCGATCATTACAACCACGTATCATCAACATTGGGTGAAAAAATATTTGCTGGTATTTCGGAAACTCGTAATTTCTTGGAATCTTGGCAACCCCTTTCAATGAAAGTGCTTTTCCACAGTCTCTGCTTAGGGCTACTTGCAGCGGAAACAAATCATAGATACAAAACTGAGAACTCCTTTTCTTTGTCAAGTTTCAAAGAGCTACTAGAAACCATGTTGGATTCAGAGTTCCAAATTCATCTATCTATATAGGAGAGAACATAGTGAAAGCTAAAAATAAAAACTGCTACTGTAGACGAATGCTTCAAACTAGAAGAACAAAATTTTGTGAGCCAAGTAGGATTTGTGTACTTGTCCTAACCACCAAGTATCATCAAGATTGGGTGAAAAAATATTGTCTGGTATTTCGGAAACTCGTTATTTCTTAGAAGCTTGGCAACCTCTCTCAATGAAAGTGCTTTTCCACAGTCTGCGCCAGGACTACTTGAAGAGGAAACAAACCATATAGACAAAACTGAGAACTCCTTTATTTTGTCAAGTTTCAAAGAGCTACTACAAACCATGTTGGATTTAGAGTTCCAAATTCATCTATCTATATAGGAGAGAACAGAGTGAAACCTAAAATTGAAAACTGCTACTGTAAACGAACGCTTCAACATAGAAGAACAAAATTTGGTGAGCCAAGTGGGATTTGTGTAATTGTCATTACCACCACGTATCATCAACATTGGGTGAAAAAATATTTGCTGGTATTTCGGAAAATCTTAATTTCTTGAAAGCTTGGCAACCTCTTTCAATGAAAGTGCTTTTCCACAGTCTCTGCTTAGGGCTACATGAAACGGAAACAAATCATAGAGACAAAACTGAAAACTCCTTTATTTTGTCAAGTTTAAAAGAGCTACTACAAACCTTGTTGGATTTAGAGTTCCAAATTTATCTATCAATATAGGAGAGAACAGAGTGCAACCTTCAAATGAAAACTGCTACTGTAAACGAACGCTTCAACCTAAAAGAACAAAATTTGGTGAGCCAAGTGGGATTTGAGGACTTGTCATTACCACCACGCATCATCAAGATTGGGTTAAAAAATATGTGCTGGTATTTCGGAAACTCGTAATTTCTTGGAAGCTAGGCAACCCCACTCAATGAAAGTGCATATCCACCGTCTGTGCCTAGGGCTACTTGAAGAGGAAACAAACCATAGAGACAAAACAGAGAATTCCTTTATTTTGTCAAGTTTCAAAAAGCCACTACAAACCATGTTGGATTTAGAGTTCCAAATTCATCTATCTATATAGGAGAGAGCAGAGTGAAACCTAAATATAAAAATTGCTACTGTAGACGCACGCTTCAACCTAGAAGAACAAAATTTGGTGAGCCAAGTGGGATTTGTGTACCGATCATTACCACCAAGTATCATCAAGATTGGGTGTAAAAATATTTGCTGGTATTTCGGAATCTCGTAATTTCTTGGAAGCTTGGCAACCCCTCTCAATGAAAGTGCTTTTCCACAGTCTCTGCGTAGGGCTTCTTGAAGCGGAAACAAATCATAGAGACAAAACTGAGAACTCCTTTATTTTGTCAAGTTTCAAAGAGCTACTACAAACCCTGTTGGATTTAGAGTTCCAAATTCATCTATCTATATAGGAGAGAACAGAGTAAAACCTAAAAATAAAAACTGCTACTGTAAACGAAAGCTTCAACCTAGAAGAACAAAATTTGGTGAGCCAAGTGGGATTTGTGTACCGATCATCACCAACAAGTATCATCAAGTTTGGTTGAAAAAATATTTGCTGGTATTTGTTAAACTCGTAATTTCTTGGAAGCTTGGCAACCCCTCTCAATGAAAGTGCTTTTCCCCAGTCTCTCCTTAGGGCTACTTGAAGCAGAAACAAATGATAGAGACAAATCTGAGAACTCCTTTATTTTCTCAAGTTTCAAAGAGCTACTACTAACCATGTTGGATTTAGAGTTTCAAATTCATCTGTCTATATAGGAGAGAACAGATGGAAACCTAAATATAAAAACTGCTACAGTAGACGAACTCTTCAACCCAGAAGAACAAAATTTGGTGAGCCAAGTGGGATTTGTGTACCGATCATCACCAACAAGTATCATCAAGTTTGGTTGAAAAAATATTTGCTGGTATTTCGGAAACTCGTTATTTCTTAGAAGCTTTGAAACCGCTCTCAATGAAAGTGCTTTTCCACAGTCTGTGCCTAGGGCTACTTGAGGAGGAAACAAACCACAGAGACAAAACTGAGAACACTTTTATTGTGACAAGTTTTAAATAGGTACTACGAATCATGTTGGATTTAGAGTTCCAAATTCATCTATCTATTTAGGAGAGAACAGAGTGAAACCTAAATATAAATACTGCTACTGTAAACGAACGCTTCAACCTAGAAGAACAAAATTTGGTGAGCCAAGTGGGATTTGTGTACCGATCATCACCACAAGTATCATCAAGATTGGGTGAAAAAATATTTGCTGGTATTTCGGAAACTCGTTATTTCTTAGAAGCTTGGCAACCACACTCAATGAAAGTGCTTTTCCACAGTCAGTGCCTAGGGCTACTTGAAGAGGAAACAAAACATAGAGAAAAAAATGAGAACTCCTTTATTTTGTCATGTTTCAAAGAGCTACTACAAACCATGTTGGATATAGAGTTCCAAATTCATCTATCTATATAGCAGAGAACAGAGTGAAACCTAAATATAAAAACTGCTACTGTAGACGAACGCTTCAACCTAGAAGAACAAAATTTGGTGAGCCAAGTGGGATTTGTGTACTGATCATTACCACCAAGTATCATCAACATTGGGTGAAAAAAATTAGCTGGTATTTCGGAAATTCTTTATTTCTTAGAAGCTTGGCAACCCCTCTCAATGAAAGTGCTTTTCCACCGTCGGTGCCTAGGGCTCATTGAAGAGGAAACAAACCACAGAGACAAAACTGAGAACTCCTTTCTTTTGTCAAGTTTCAAAGAGCAACTACAAATCATGTTGGATTTAGAGTTCCAAATTCATCTATCTATATAGCAGAGAACAAAGTGAAACCTAAATATAAAAACTGCTACTGTAGATGAACGCTTGAAACCAGAAGAACAAAATTTGGTGAGCCAAGGTGGATTAGTGTACTGGTAATTAACACCATGTATCATCAAGATTGGGTGAAAAAATATTTGCTGGTATTTTGGAAACTCGTAATTTCTTGGAAGCTTGGCAACCCCTTTCAATGAAAGTGCTTTTCCACAGTCTGTGACTAGGGCTACTTGAAGAGGAAACAAACATAGAGACAAAACTGAGAACTCATTTATTTTGTCAAGTTTCAAAGAGCTGCTACAAACCATGTTGGATTTAGAGTTCCAAATTCATCTATCTACATAGCAGAGAACAGAGTGAAACCTAAATATAAATACTGCTTCAACCTAGAAGAACAAAATTTGGTGAGCCAAGTGGTATTTGTGTACCGATCATTACCACCACGTATCATCAACATTGGGTGAAAAAATATTTGCTGGTATTTCGGAAACTCATAACTTCTTGGAACTTGGCAACCCCTTTCAATGAAAGTGCTTTTCCACAGTCTCTGCTTAGGGCTACATGAAGTGGAAACAAATCATAGAGACAAAACTGATAACTCCTTTACTTTGTCAAGTTTCAAAGAGCTACTACAAACCATATTGGATTTAGAGTTCTAAATTCATCTGTCTATATAGCAGAGAACAGAGTGAAACCTAA